>NW_027106661.1:35180-40779 GCF_000696795.3 Halyomorpha halys
TAAAGGAAACAGGAATATATATATAAAGGAAAACTTTCCTTCTGCTACTTCTACGCACGCGTGACCGAATCTGATAAAATCTCTAAGGTAATTAAAATTAAAAACTTCATAAAATCCGATTCTAAGGGTTGATCGATTATTCCCCAACATTAATTTGACAGACAGATTCGGAACCAAATTTGTTCCTTGATGTCTTAATCGTGAAAATAAAGTAAAAATTTCGGTTCTGATAACATTTTTTTTTACTAAAAAAGGAAAAATTATTATTAAATAAATAACCTCTTCCTATTACTGGACAAAGAAACTTCTCGATTATGATTGAAATTGACTTTGCCCAGATATATTTGCATATGTATTAGCAAGGACCACATCTGTTTGTGTTATTACTGCTCCGGGATGTGTTACTAATTTCAATGAGACTCAGTTGTGTTTATTCAATCAGATAATTTAATCATTTGGACAAACATCCGAAATTTCTAACCGGAGATTTTGAAATTAGTTTCATCAAATCATAATTTATTTTTTTTCAAGTGGAGATAAGTATGAATTTGAAATATTAATAAAAAATTCTACTGGAAATTTTGAATGACATTTATGTTTCTCATTTTACGTTCTCGCTTCAGCATATCTTAATCCTTTTTGTGATTGAAGGAAACCTGCTTAATGATGTGGTCCGGTAGGTCATTTCTGGTCTAGACGAGAATATGAATTTTAAATGGGATCTTATTTGGTCCAATTCTTGCAACATGACCCGCCTATCGAAGCTTTTGCACTAATTATAGTGCATATATCCTGACCTCCATATTAAAATTTATAAATTGATTAGATTATTCAATTTTAGTAAAATTGAATGTTATGTAATGATAGGATGCATCGAGGCTTTTAAAAGATTCTTATAAGAACCACGTCTTCACATGGATTGCTTTGTCTGGCACGTTGCATTGATAATAAGGTGCAACACTACACAATCAAGACAGATACTTGAGACAATTAACTTGGCTTTAGCTTAACAGCTGCTACAGGTATTATCAACTATCACACCGTATCTTGTATGACAGTAAATGCTGGCATGTCTACAACTACAGTATTTACTTCATAGTCCAATAGTTACAGTAATCTATGTAAACTGTCACCGTGTAAAAAAACCTTAATGCTGTTTTTGCGCCTTTAGTTATTACGAACAATATACATCACTACGCATGCACTCTTTCTCTCTTACCAACTTTTTGTATAGTGTTTTTTTGTTCTATGTATTGATTTCTTCAACAACTGAAGTTAAAGTAGTAATAGTGAATAAACAATTTTTTTTCAAGGTAGCTAAGTTTTGACGTACTGAAGTCCCAAAATTACAAAACCATATTATATTATACAAAGTGTTTCATGGTTTTATCCTGACTGAAAATATGAATTTATAATTAATTAATATGAAAAGTAAGAAAACAATTTCCTATGAATGTATATCTGTTAACGCTTTGATTAGGAGATATTCACATCTAAACATTTTCATCATTATGAATTATTTAGATTATAATAACTAGATTAATCTGTGTTCCATCTACTTTGTTAATGAAATGTCAAAATTAGCTTTTGTATTAATTGTTCTTCTAAGTGATTGTATATTGTATATTGTATATTGAGCATTAATATAGACTCGGTATCTTTCTTCCACCGCAGCATTGATGGAACGGCGTTGAATGGCGGTTATTGTTTCCTTAAATTAAGTTTCAATTTTTATTCTTCGCAAAGAATCAAGGGCCTTGATCGGATTTACTTTGACTTTTTGTTTTATGTCACCACAACCAAAAACAAAATCCTGTGGTGTCCGATCTGGAGACCGTTGATAATAACACATATCCAGAGCCATTCGGCCAATACTGATGTGGAAGAAAGAAACCGGCTCAATTTTAACTGATTTGTCTGAAGGCGATGATCAGTTTAAGCAACATTTAATATAAATGTTTATGTTTACATTTCATTAAAAAAGTAGCTGATACACTTATAACATACATAATTTATAAGGATCAAAATCTTTAGGCGTGAACATCTTAGCAATTTGTAACGGACATACATTCATATAGAATTTTTTTCTTGCTTTGAGATTCTTAATTGCGTATTTAAGGTGGGTATATGCCAGGGATACGACATCGACCTTTCGCTAAAATCGATTGACTGGTAGTGCCACTTTATAGAATCGATTTTTCACATTTTTCTCGATTTTCTCTGAGGGGCTCAAACGGTTTTGATAAAACTCGATGAATCAATGAGCTATTAAGTGCTCGTTAATACCAAATAGGTCTTATCCTCGATGGCGCAATGTCTTCCTCTAGAGTAACTTTAATTTTGTTTATTTGAAATAAATAACCAATTATCATTTTTGGCAATAATAAACAATAGATTAAAATGAAAATATTAAACAAATTTACGAATAATCAATGGTGAAAAACGTAAAAATATATATGTTCGAACCGGAAAAAACAGGACCTTTTGATCTCTCCCCCATTGCAAACGTGTGTTAACGAGTTTTTATATTTTGTTATACTATAGTATTCTTCTCAGTAAAAAAATTAATATGCGTTATTTTCATCACAAGAATCCTAAATAATTATTTTTTTAGCAACAGAAAAATAAAAATCTTGTGTTCAAAATTTTCCCTCTTTATCATCGTACATTTTTTTTCTTCTAAAATTACAAAAATGGCGACAACATGATCATGTGCCCACCAAGCTACTCAAATTATGAAGCCGTAATTAGGGTGGTAAGTAAAAGTTCTGTGAAGCGCGCACCGCACCAGGTTTTTTAATAATATTTATAGTGCATGTATGCCCCAGTATACATAGGCAACAATCCGATTCCGCAAACTAATTCAGTAAAATAACTAGGAACTATGTTTTTTTGGACACAGTGGACCTCAACACATGTATTCCCTAGAAAAAATAGTACTTACCATACATTCCATATATATGTGAGTAAAAAAAAAAAAGTAAAAAATTATGTTTTACTTCATTAGAAAAATTATTAATTATCAATCATTAGAGAATTTATTTAACTTCTTTATTTAAGGTTAGACATACAGTAGCATATTTTACTGAATACGAAATAATTGATGATTTTTTTTTTTTTTTAAATTTTAAAGTTCTGCCATTAAAAACACTTTCCAAATCATGGTTTTTAAAATACATACGTAATTAGACTTCTTCAGCAGCATTACTATTTTTGTCTTTTACTTATGTCAACTTCATGTTCGGAAGCTGGTGAATCACTTATGAAAAACTGATTAATGTATCATTAATTACCTATGTATTAATTATTGATAAATCGTAGAAGAAATGTTTTTATTTAAATAAAAGAAAAAAATGTATATTTACGTTCAATTTGTATCTTTTATTACAGAGCTATATATAAACTTGGATAATTCTAATACCAACTCTATGGATATGTAATTTTTTATCAAATCATAATTAATTCTGTATTAATTATATTTTATTTTTTTTACATAAGTGTTTTCCTGCACTAATATTCATAAGGCATTAGACTTACAAGTGGCGAAATAAGTCATACTATACGATTTTATCTTTTTGTACTAACTGCGTACGATATTTCAATTATTTATGTAAGATATTCCCATTGTTCTCATATTAACTATTTTTTTTTTGTTATTTTATTCCCTCACATCGCAAAACCTTTGCTTTCCGTAATGTATATTCACTTGTAATTGTTTCCTAGTACTTATAAACACAAAGGTGGTTAATAAACAAGTGAAAGTTCTTCAACAAAGATGTGAAGAAAAAAAAAAACCTGGGAGTTTTATAAGTAGTGTTGATGAACCTTTCCATGGCGTGGATATTTGACGTATGAAATTATACAAGCTTAATTGAGCGGTGTTTATTTTTAGTTACAACGTAATTTGCTCGTGTTTGCTGAAAGTAATCCATTTCCGAAGGTGTAACAGGTGTTAAATTGATGATTGCTATTCGCTTAAGATATTTCGTCACTATCGTACATACGTTATCCTAGTTCTGACGTAAAATGTTAATTAATACTTTTCAAATTATTTGTTGAAGCGATTTATAAAATGATAGTCATCGTATCGTGCTTGGGAACAATTAATGCGAGTTGTGGCCGTAGAAGCAAATAATCAACCTATGCTCTGTAGACAAAGGCAATTCTCCAGATTCAGCACACAACCTAATCGATAGGCTGTACTCAAACCAGCGGAGATCATAATGGCCGTGGTTTCAGGATTCAGCATTGTTTTCTAAATGTTTTTTCCCCTAACATCTTTAAAATTCGACAAAAGTTGTAATATGTTTGCAGTGAAATTTTTAGCCAATAGCAAAGGTACTTAGAATTGCTACGAATAATTGCTTTCAATGGCGTAAGACTACTTAATATATTTAAATGGGAATTATGTTCGTGTATAGTATGGAAAATAACAGCAATGATGATTAAGGTGACCTCAACACGAAAAACTTTTAATTATTATTAAGTAAAATTTAATATTTAAAATATTCTTACTTTTGTAAACAATATATTCAAATTTTCCCAAACACCTCCTGAAAATTTTCAATAAAATGAGTATAATGTTCTCATGATGTCTTTTTTATGCAAATGTCTTATGATTTTGATATTACTATTAAAAATAATCTGTAAAGGCCGTGATGTGTCAATTAATTACATGAAATATGAGATTAGCAGATATAATATTGAATAAATGAGATATAAATAAATAAATAAAACAAAATAAATAATTGAAATATAATATTTAAAAATAATTAAGATTTAAGATCAGATTTGTTGTGAAACCATGGAATAAATTTCGATATTTTCACCGTAACAAAAACGTGTGTTAACCTGCAGAACATTTCGTCTTTTCTGCTAATGGTGTTAATGAGCGTGATGAACCAAAATAACATCGTGATTTTTATTATATTCAGTACAGCTTATCAAAAATAAATAGATTGGATCATAGCCTTGTGTAATATTTTTCTCATGAATAATTAGTACAATGTTTATTACAGAAGTAGTAAAAAAATATATGTGAGACTGGGGCATGTTAGACTTCTTAAGGCATCTCTACACTTTTACCAAACAATAGCAAATTCGCGCATGCACAAGCGTTCGAACGGTTTATTTGGATTGGTTGGAACGAATTGGCCTAAATTTACGGCCGACCCATCGTGTGTCGGTTTTCGGGCACAAATCAAAGGGTGGGTGTTTGTGCTGTATTCAGACGTTTGTTTTCAATTTGCACTGTTTTAAAACTGCTAACAGATAAATATTTGTGCTCCCTGTGTTTTAATTAATTAAAGGATTTCTCCAACCTTCGGTTCAATAATTAACTATTGACTAATGTTATATACTTTAAAAGTAAATCGATTCGGTGTAAATACATTACTTCAAATCTTATTAATTAACTTTATGAATTTATTTTTGATTCAAAATAGCTCAAATTATTTTATATGAATTTTTGTCATCTTCAACCTAGGTTTCCTTCTATTTCGCTTATCTCTATTTAGTTCTTTTGTATAAAACCTTTCCAACCATCCTAATCCTTTGGTTCAAACCTTATCTAGTTCCACCCATCCCTACAGCCCACCTA
>NW_027106661.1:41299-62517 GCF_000696795.3 Halyomorpha halys
AGATCATTCATCAATATTACCTATTGCCCACAACTGTGTGGCAGATTGTAATATCTATCAATAAATAAATCTATCAATTTCAAAAAAAAAAAAAGTTCTTTTGTATAATCGAAAGAGAGTAAATCGAATATAATAGCCGAAAAAAATCAAAATAATTGTGTGGATACTATATGTGTTGTTTCCTTTTTATACAAATCTTGGATCCGGCTAGTGGCAAATATAGATCCAGCATTATCTTCTAACGTTTGTTGGCCATTTTTTTATTCTAGGACTAAAAAATGGATTTAAATCAGAAAAATGTCTCTAAATTAAATGAATCTACAATTCTGTCCTCAGATCCACATATTTTCCTGACCCATGGAAATTATCCATAATCAAAATGATTCCCAAACCTCGAAAGCCGCCAGAACACCCATCCTTCTACCGTCCTATCTCTCTGTTACCTATCATGGGAAAAATCCAAGTTTCTCAAGAGAAACTTATCTTAAAACGCCTGTACTCCATCCTAGATTCCAACCACATAATCCCAGAGTACCAGTTTGGATTCCGAACATACCTCTCCACTATCCAGCAATGCCATCGTGTGGTTGATGTAGTCTCGTCTTCATTGGAGCGCGGAATGTACTGCTCGGGTGTCTTTCTTGATGTAGAACAGGCTTTTGATCGAGTCTGGCACCCAGGACTGCTATACAAGATCCGTAAATTCCTACCCCCTACATATTATCTCATTATCCGTTCTTATCTCTGAGACAGGTTATTTCAAGTAAATCACAACAGCGCTTATTCATCCCTGTTTCCTCAGTCTGCGGGTGTACCTCAGGGTAGTATCCTTGGTCCTATCCTTTATACAGTTTTTACAGCTGACATCCCAACCCATCCTAACACTATTCTCACCACGTATGCCGATGACACATGCTTATTATCAGTGAATAATGATCCTTCCACTGTATCCCAATCTCTCCAATCCCACATCACCACCCTTGACACCAAAACTGGAGGATTAAAATAAGTTCAGGAAACTGCTCGTCGATTCCGCCTATTACAACATTTACTAGACAAACAGTCCAAACTTCCAATCCATTACAAAAGACTGATCTACATAACTGTTATAAGGCCTATCTGGACATACGGAGTTGAGCTATGGGGCTCCACTAAACCATCTAATTCCTCTCGAATCCGATCCTTATAGTGCAAAATCCTTCGTAAAATCCTTAACGCTCCTTACTTTGTCCCAAATCAATTCTTCCATCATGACCTCAATGTCCCATATGTTGCCGATTTGGCCAAAACCAGATACCAATCCTTCCATAATAAACTTCCCAACCACACAAACCAACTCGTTTCTAATTTGGCTTCTCCTTCACTACCTAATAATCCTCCTAGGCGTCTGAAAAGAAGATGGCCTCGAGATTTTCTCCTTTAGAAATGTTTTTGGAATTCTATCAATGGGTAGATTCTCCACATGTTTGTATCATGTCATCACTTACAGCAAATTTACCTGATGTGTATATATGTATACAGTTGTTAATAACAATATACAAATTATTAAAAAAAAATTAAATGAAATATATATTTTGTTCATCGATTTCCACTAATTCATACTCAAAGACAGAAATTGTTGGTCTATAATCGCTGAAGATGATACAAATCATTTAGACTGTAAAATTTTTAAATAAAATTTTACGTCATCAATGTTAGTTCTTGAACTGGATTTTCAGTGTTCAATTTCAACATATATTTTTCATCTAAAAATCTTGATGAAATGTATGTGTGTATTTAGCTAGATGATTTATTATTCTTTCTATACTCGTCTTTTTCTCCACCACTCTTTTACTTGTTATGTAATGGAAATTTTAAATTATTGACTGAAAACAAAAAAATTGAATTAAATCATTGTTTAACTATAAATATATATATATATGCATTTAAGGTGATGAATGATAAACCAAAATATTGTTTGGACACACCGTGTATGCTTTGCTGATCAATAATGAATAAGAAAGATAACACATAAAATTGCTCAAATATAAGTTCTTGCGCAAACAATAGGAAAAAAATGTCAAAATAAGTAATTGTTGCTTTGTGTCTAATATTTTTTGTACTTGTTAAAACAATATAACTTTAGTAAGTTAACGTGACTTTCGTTTATTCAAAATGTATGTCTCTTGTTATTAAAAGAAAGGAATTTTATCAATGAAATGCAATTTTAATTTAATTTTTTAACTTAATCACATTTTTCAAAGATACTAATTCAGAAGTACAGTGTCTTCTTTAATATATGTTCAAACTAACAAGGTTGAGTTTGGATTCCCAAAGTAAAAATCTCTGTCAAAATAAGTAATTGTTATCTGATATTTAAACTAAATAAATAATACAACTCTTTATTTTTTTTTCTTGTTAAAATAACGGAATATAAGTAAATAAAGGTGATTTTCGTTTATTCAGAATGTAATTATCGCATTATTAAAATAAATGAAATTTTAGTACAGTGATATAATTTAAATTTATTTATTTGTGAAGCAAATACTTGCACGATAGATATCTGTAAAGTGAAAATGGATCTTAAAACGTCGATGTATCCTTTTTTCACATGTTTTGTAATTATTTATTAACGATTAACGATAATTCTATCGTACTATCTAAGGAAGTAACACATTAGTTAATCTGCATTTGAGAAACAAGTTACTGTTTAAAAATTTAATTAAATAATATTTATTTTTTAATTTACCAACTCTTGATTTAAGCTAAAAATATACTAAAGAAATCTTTACCAATTGTCATATTATTTGTCAGAAAATAAATAAATTTCTTAATTTTTATACTAGTACTTCTCCCACTATTTTAAAATAATTACAAAATTTTTTTATCAATGGTTTATTCCTTTCACAAATGAGTCATGATTTTAAAGTCTATCTGAAAAAGTAACAAAACAATATTTGTACTTATTAGAAATAAACTAATGACAATACATTTTTAATAAAGTACATACATACATATGATTCGTTAATTGTTAGTAAATACTATATATAAATAACACATTAAATTTTGGATAATTGGTAAATTAAAATATAATTTCAATTCATTGTATTTTCTAATGGCCCACCGCTTTGAACTTTGGACTGAACATGTTCGTGCAGGTTCGTCCACAGTTCTTTGTTCTCAGTCTAGTCCTAGCTCTCTGTACCAATGCATTTCATAATAATTATTATAGTTGTTTGTTATAACTGAAGTATATTACTTTTACAGAGGACATGCGACTAATAAACAATCTAAGAAAGTAACACAATAGGTTCTCTGCAGTTTAGAAAAAAGGTACTCATAAAATACTTAAATAAATAATATCCCCATTTAAATTAACCACAAGCATGTACCGCAAATGTTTATCAATTATCTTATTATGTTAGAAAATAAATAAATTTCTTTGTTTTAGTATAACTCGAGTATATTGCAATAATTATTATAATGTTGCTTAAATCGAGAGTTTATTCAATCAATGTATCATAATTTAAAACTATTTGAGGAAGCAAGACCAAAGTTCCGATGAAATTTAGAAATATGGGGTTAGTAGTATTTTTGAATAAAGCATATTTCTTTCTTATTAACCAATTCCTGATGTACTTACAAGCATTTACAACATTTTTTCTCAATTTATTAGATAACAAGATAATGTTACTCTACTCAGGCATTTTAGGGAAAATTTAGTGGCATTTTAATTGAAAATATGACTTTATCCCACACCAATAATAATACAGTTTGGTGGCTAAGCTATGTATACTTTTATTGATGATCATGAATAAAAAAAAAAAAATGCTTGGAAGAAACTTATTGAAGACGACAACGCTATTAAAAAAAAATAACATCAGATAAATGATATTTGGATATCCCATTAAGAAAAAAAAATTATGTTGGACGAAACGTCGGTCTAAGTTCTGGATATGAAAAATATGCAATACAAATATCGGATGTGCATACATCATGCAATACAATGATTTGCTAGTTCGAAACGTCAACGGTAAAAAAATGTTAAATTTGCCCATGAAAATAATATAATTTACTAATGATATTACGTACTTTTTGTTTCTAAATTAGAAGTTAAAAATAGTTTATTTTTTTCCTGGAGCCTCAAAATAAATAAAGTGGTAGAAGTATTCCAGAAGTAGTATTCCAAGTTAAAAAATATAACAATACTCATAAAATACTAAAAAAAAAAATAAATAAATAAAAACCAACGATACTTCGCTACAAAATAATATTTATTATTTAGTCAAATATATCTTGTGAGGTTGTTCAAATTAATAAAAGTCAGGATGTCAGGATAATAAATGTCCTGACTTATACTATTTCCCCGCCGTCCCTAGAAATGCAACAGTACCTGTCTATATAACATATTGCTTTCCTTTACGGTATCGACTACATGTGGCAACGTTTGTTCCAACTGTAACGAATAATGCAGGTCTGAAAGTTTGTCTAAATTTATACGGGACGGCAGAAGAATAACTGTACGAGAGAAGAGTCAGATGCATATTCAGATGAGTGCTTGAAGAATAGAACCTGTGTTTACATATGAAAAGTGCGAGCAAAATACTCCACCTTCTCTCGCTGATTTGTGATGAACTAAATAAAGTATTTAAACCAGTTATTGATCAACAGTAGCTCCATGTTGGAGGAAAATGAGCTTAAGCTATGGTTGTTTAGGTAGTTAAATTTAACTTGCAAATTGTGTATAAATGCACAACTAAGTATGGTAATTGGAGAATTAGGCGCTTCAATATATTGAATAATTTTATCCTAAAGAACATAAGATTTTGTTATATAGAATAATTAGCTATTTTATTTACATTTTGAAAAAATTTCTTCTGTATATAAGAAGGGAAAAAATGGAGATTTACCAAAGATTCCGGCGTCAGGTGAAAAACTTTATGAAGTTAATTCAAATATAGAGTCGTAAATTTTTTTTTTCTTTTTACAATATAATTTCTATAATAGTAAAAAAAAATATATATATTATCTTTTAAATAATCAATTAAAAAAAGGCCTATATTTGTGAAAATGAAACCTTTAATTGAAATCCTCCATTTAAATCTGGAAATATCCACTATCGCTCTTCGTCTTTATACACAACGAAATACCCGATAATAGCTTTTCACATATCTTTGATTATCAGATCCTCCTCTCCCTAAAGGATCCCATCTATACTTTCTTACATCATTCCAGTACCCTTCCTTCCCATCATCATATCCCGACTATTCCTTAACTTCTTATCCACCCAGATACAAAAGTGTAATTAATGTTATTTCAACCGAAATTTGGAAATAATTCATATTTTATTATTATTCTTTTTTCTTTAAACATTCATTTGAACTATTATTGTACTGTAAACGGATTAGGAAACATATTTTGCTCTTTTTTGTTAATTATTTAATCATCATTTAGTTTTTCTATTTATTACCATAAGAAGTTATTTTTTAATTTAATACTATTTCATGTTTATAATTTTTCTTTCTACTGTTAGACACTAAAGCCAAAATTTTACTATCTGTATTATTATTCTTAAGGAACTCGACACAGTATAGATAAAAATTATTATTATTTTTATTTATTGTTGTTGAAATTATTCAAAGAAGTTATTATACCAAAAATTGCTCATGAGTGCCATGCTGAATGCAGCGAGGGCAGTTTTCTAAAATTGTTTTGGAAAAGGATAAATTTCAAGAAATACTTTCCAGATCTCTTGTAGTTTGGGAAATCCGGTCGATATTATCTGTATTATCGATAATCTGAGAATTTTTCTTTATCCATTTCACAGTGAAGTTTTTTTAAGTTGATATACTTGAAACGATCATAAAACTACAATTACCCCAAGCAGTGAAGAACTTAGTATGCCAAAGTCAGGAGGCTGCCTGTGTGATGATTTTCTAAAATCATTTCAAGTTAGTTTACTGCAAGGTGAAACTAATCCAAGTTTTGTCTGCTGGTGTGACGCCCCTTCCTAATTTTGAGGCATACAAAGTTTTTTTACGCATGTTTAGTTTCATGTATGTTTCAAACATTAATTTTCTTCCGATGGGCGCCATTTCAAAACGCCCCTACTTTGAGTTGGTAGACATGTTAAAATTTGATGCTGAGAAAAGAAAAAATTACTGAATTGCCTCTCTGCTCTTGGACTGTCAGTGGAAATACTATAGCGCAATAATCAATGCTAAGATACATAGCTGGATAAATGAAAGAAGGGGGAATGGTAGACTGAAATGCGAACAAACTAGAGAGATGTAATAAATAACCTACTAACATTATTGTCGATAAGTTTCTACTTAACCTAAATAAATATTCCTATTCATAATACTATCTAGTATACATTTTTAAAAAAAATTTCAGTTGTTTTCGTAATTATAGTTTGTTTCAAATTAGGTCTTGCGACGCCCCTTCGTGTCGAACCTGGTTGCCTATGTGTAACAACTTTTAGCTTTGTGTTGCAACAAATAAAGTTGGTACTTTATTCAAGATATGGAATTCTAGAATAAATTGTTAATTTTTTTCTTTAAAACCGCTAGAAACTAAAGAAAACAAAAACTCAGAAAGGAGACATACAGTATTGTTTGGAGGTTCCATACATGTATCCAGATTCCACCTGGGATTAAAATTAATTATCAAATTTTGTCAGCTGTTTGAACTTTATCTTTGACAGCTTTTCGATTAATGCGCTATTAATGTTGGATCTGCCTCTTTTGACAGTTCATATGAGATATGCTACCTGATTCCTCTGAAAAAGTATTCCAAAAAATAGTAAATTGTTTTTTTTTTTTTTTTCAAGAACCGGCCTGCACACAGTTTTATCCTCACATCTTTCGCCTTCCTTCTACTCCAATGCTCTTTCATCCTCCTGGACTGTTCCTCCCGCTCTTCCTCAGTCCATTTTCTCTCTCATCTCTCCTTCTTGCACACAAGAACCCCAACCTCTTTTAGTTTATTCCCAAAATGCTCTCTACCCTAGCGGTCTTCATCCGTTATTTTTAGTCTACCCAGTTCCTCTTTCACATGTTTTATACACCCCCCCTATAGTTTAATAACTCCAGACTTTGTTGAAAATTTTCTTGTTTAGTCTCTCATTTTTCATTTTGATCATGTGCCCCTAATATTTCAGTTCAAAATATTTTCTGAAGGTGATGGTCGGGGCTGCAGTAAAGAACAGATTTTCTATCTATTTATTTAGGATTAGGATAAATATAAAAAAATATTAACTAGTATAATACAGAGTAGTGAAATGATACATCAAAATATATGTATATTATTGGAATGATCTATTAATTTAATTAACTAAGGAAACATTACAACTGTTACTAATAAATTTGGTTAATAACTAATATTTCTAGTAATTGATTCTTTACCCAAATTGCTATCACTTTCCGTACTTTTCACTCTTTATGGTAGCATTCACTAATGCCTCAAAATTTTAATTTATCAGCTCATTATTAATTACTATATCAGTTATTAAGTATCTTTAATTAATTAAATTAATATATCTTTCCAATAATTTATTTTCTGATGTACTTAGTTCTCTACTCGTTGTTGTGTCAGTTTATAATTTTTCATATTTACCTTTATCCTCCTTATTATTTTGTTTAAGGTTTTGATAGTTCATATACCTTCACCTTTACACCTTCTACTCTTACATTAATTCTATCTTCTTTGTATCTTTTTATTCCGATGACCTTTTTGTGAGATAAAAAGTCAAAAATAAATAAATTGTTGAAAACTATTTTTTTTCTTGTTTATTGAAGCTCTTACCACCTCTATGTATATTTTTCTGATATTAATCTAATTAAAATATAACTTTTGTAAATAAGCAGTTATTTTCATTTACTTCGAAACGGACAGTACTCATTTTTTACTTGTTTTAAGCAAGAAATATGATAACTAAAAAAGTTAGCCATTACTTCTTAAATCCTTTACTTTAATCCGAGTTATGTCTGACTGCCTGGTGCTATAAGGATCTCGAAATCCCGCGGAAGGGGTTTGCTTAAACTTTTAAAATAAGAGTTTCTGGGCCTCAGGAACCCATTGGCGTAATCCTTTACATTAAGAAGACTCATTTATTTTTTTTTTTTTTTACATTTATATTTTTAGATTACATTTATTTATAAAAAAAACTAAGCAGGTCGGTCTAAAAAAAATAAAATAAACGTAATGCCTTTCAACAAAATAAATTGATGAATGTCATTAATTTAAACATTTTTTTAAATAAACACCACCCCATTATATATTTTATGTTAAATTTTATTAGCACTTTGGTTTTAATAATTTGTAAAAATATCTTATACTGCATGAGCGATAGACGAAGAATGATTGTGATGATGATCTAAATTTAAATATTTTAGAGAAGATTGAGGTAAAATTTAATGAACTTTGGTCAATTAATAAAGCAGGGAAAGTATTTTGAACTTCTCTATGCTCTATAAATATCTTTATAACAATCAAGAGGGTGACATAACTCATTTCTCCTTCAGAGCAAATGTGAAGCTATAAAAAGGGAACGCCTACGGAGGCTAGGTTTATGTTAAGGTTAATAAGAATGTTCGCCATTGTACCCTAAACTAAAACAGAAGGCAGCCTGTGATTGGCTGGTACTCTTCCCCTACTCCTCTGCCACACCCCTGGCCTATCATTATGCCCGCATTTTAGCCTCACTTTTTCTACAAGCGTACCTCCTTCATTATACTCCTTCCTCGATAATAATGATATGAAAGCTGGACAGATTGTTTTTTTAAAGGAGCTAAATGGTAATGCAATCCAGGCTAGTGTGTTAAAGTGGTAAAACTTGTAGAGGAGGTTATTGTGATGTTATCATTTAAGATGTTTATCACTTTTATTTATTGTTTCGTTTTTTTAATCAATTTTTTTTTTCGTTTTAAGTAAAATAAAATCGATGAAACTTATAAAATGTGTGAAAGAAAATGGATAACCTTGGTTTAGCAAATAACACTTTAGCACATTTCCGAGTTTAAGACAAGTTGCATAAATAGCGTCATTTCATAAACAACTTGTATATTACAGGCTTGTTTTTTAAATACATGAATTATATTTTTTTAATTTGATCCTGTTCTTTGGTAATAGATCTTTAATTATCAAACGGACTGCTTAAAAAAATATTTATTTTCTATTAACGTAGATTTACATGATGTTTTTTTGTGTATAATTGGTGTAGTGTCCATTTAGTATTGTGCTGATTGTTTGTATAGGTTAATTGTTAATTATCTCATACAACGTTTAGCTGTCCACTTTTCAGTAATTGGTTGTTCATGTCTTGCTCCATTTTAAATTGTCTTTCAATCCAAAGGGCAAATTATAATTTTTTTTATTACTGTATTAGTTTGTTTTTGGCTGCACGTATATTTTCTGTTGTATGGCTGGTGGAACCAATGTTCATGAAATGAAGTAGAACAATACTTAATACCAACTGAATTACAAAATTTTTACAACTTTGGAAGTTAAAAACAGCAAAAACTCAGAAAGATAAATATAAATTATTGAATGGCTATTACAAAAACTGGAACTAAAATTAATTATAATACTTTTTTCTTGTTAAAAATCTTTCTCACCTTTTCGAGTGGTGTCCTATCAATTTTTTTCTATGGTTTGCAGTTAAGCAGGCTTGACGTTTTCTGATTTTGTGAAAATATATTATGTGAATGTGAGTAATTCACTTAATGTTAACCTACTATTAAATATTTGGGAATGTGACGACCGTGTTGGGACGTAGGTCGCAAAGCGCTTGGTTCGGAACGCTTTGGGTTCGATTCCCACCTGGAGCAGCTAAATTTTATTTCTCGACGGTCCCGAGAAATGAATCTTGACACTCCCACCATGGTTAGTACGCGGCGGCAGCTCTGGTTGTCGCCAGTAGTTGAAAAAAAATACTACCTGGCCCATTCGCCGGACTAGTTCCCTCCACCATATACCAATACCAATACTATTAAATATTAATATTAAACCTAAATATTTAACTGCTAGGATAATGGCATTATTTGATAGGAAAATATATATGTATATTTTCGCCTCTGTTGTAAGAGTAAGAGGCATTTTTATTCAATTTCGCATACAACATACGGGAAGCATATGCATTACATTGCAGCTATACACGCAAGAAAAAAATGTATTAATTTCTATAATTTTTGAGGTTCAAAAACTTCCTAAAATGAATATAATCTATTTTATATGCATCTTTAGAAGTTTTTTATCTCAAAAATTATAGAAATTAATAATCAAACTGACTAAAAAGGAATAAAGTTTATTATATATAGATTATCAGTTACAGATATTTACCTGAAGAAAAAAACAAAATAAGAAACGGTAAGAAAAAATAAAATAAACAAATGATAAATAAATAAATCCAGAATAAAATTAAATTATCCATGGTAAAAACAAACTTCTTTAAATATCTACATATTGATTTCGATCTTAAAACTATATTAAATTTTTGTATGCACTACATTGATTTACTATCATTTGTGCACGTAGATGGATAAAAAATATTCTATACTGAATTATTTAAACACACATATATGTCCATATAGATATATGTGTGTGTGTCTGCGACCATCACCCTGTATTTGAATTTCAAGACGAAACACTTCAAATTCAAAGGATGCAAGAAAAAACATTGTGATCTATTACAAATTCATTTTTATTACGAACAATTAAGCAAGCCAGACGAGTTGGGTTTGAGAACTGCGCCGCACAACGCGTGAAAATCAACTTCTTCAATGCTTCTCAATCTTGACGTTATATTCATGCTTCATTAATGATTCTTCTATTACCTGCCCAAGCTGTTACAATCAGATGTTGAAATAGCTCATTGTTCAACGACGGGCTACCTAAGAGGTACTTTTGGTTAGAGTACTAACAAAAATAAATAATGTCACTGTCAGTAACATAAAATATGTAATACTGGCCAAGGTAAGAATAGCTCCAAAACCTTGTAGTGTCAAAACAATGTTTACTTATGAATATCAATTAGCTAGGATTAGGAAGATGGAGTTGAAAAAAAAAGTTGGTCATTAAGATAATTTGTTTTCGTTAAATTTTACCCTTTGCATTTTCCCCGATAAATTATATTTTGAATGTAAAAAGCCCAAGTTTTGGAGCTATTCTTACCTCCAAAACTTGGGCTTTTTACATTCAAAATATAATTTATCGGGGAAAATGCAAAGGGTAAAATTTAACGAAAACAAATTATCTTAATGACCAACATTTTTTTTCAACTCCATCTTCCTAATCCTAGCTAATTGATATTCAGAAGTAAACATTGTTTTGACACTACAAGGTTCTCAACCTGCCTGACGATAGAATATTTATCGGTCTCCTTACTATCATTGTTTGTAAAAAATAAAATTATTTATATCAATCTGGTTTCAGTATCGTGTTCGATAATATTAGGGATTAATGCAATGAAATATATAAGGGATTACAGCAATAAAAACATGTGATTTCATATATCAGTTTTTTTTCCTCGTTATCTATATTTTAACTGTGTTTATCTTAACGTATATAATAAGAACAGTTTGTGACAGAACATTAATAAAGAGGCGCATTCGTGCTTGGAATAAATTTATACTTTTAGAGATGGTGACTTTGGTTATATTACAGCATTATCTTCTCCCACTCTCCACTCTCTTCAGTGAGGTGTGCTGTGAGATCATGAACTTCATTGTCACTTCTCTAATATTTCGGTTCTCATTAGTTATAATAGGAAAAGTTTGAATAAATATTGAATTGATATCCCAAGAAAAAGGATGATAAGAAAAATAAACATAATCATTAAAACGTAGGTAAAACCTCGTTATAAGGAAAAATGGGAAAAAAAAAAAAAAAAAAAGAGCATCTTTTAAAACCAGTAATTCCTAACCGGTGGTCCGCGAGAACCATGGAATAAGCAGCGGTAGGGTCCGGCATATCTTTATTGTCAAAAACCATTTAGTTAATTATCTTCTGTGATGTTGCAGTTGACAGGTTTTGACTGATAAATGCACTATAAATGTGACTTAAAATACAGTCTTAAGCGACCTAAGTTTCAAATATTTTCAGAGGGAGACTCCCATTTCCCACAAGTCGGGAGTGAGGGAAGGCCGTACATGTTCCAATTTCCGCCATGGTGGTGCTCAACTTTCTGCCTTCTGGACCATGGGCGTATCCAGGAGGGGGCAGCAGATCCCCCTCCCCAAGGAGTGAATTATTATTTGCCATACCCTGACTAAAATCCGCTCTTCGAAGATAGCACAGCGTCTTAATCAATGAGTTACACCACTAGTAACTAGTCAACTTTATGCTAGGAGTTAATTTTCTCATATCACAGATCGTGGGACCACTGTACCTATGTTCTAAAAGGTATAATACTATGATCGAATTTGGTGGATTCATCCATCAACCTGCCAAGAAATATTTGCCTGATAGATGTCCTCACACTGCTTCTTCTCCACGTTCTTCTTATGAATGAGTCGTGCCGAATAGTTCTTCTGTTACAGTAATAACGGTATGGCCGTAATGCCAATCCTAAACCACAAGTGAACTTGGACAGCATCAAGGTACCTGGACGAAATGAGAAATGTGCGTTCGCCTCTTGCCATTTCAACATTCAAAACATGTTCAATTTTCATTCCTACTTTTAATAGTTCTAATATATTGTAGAATCTTTGCAACTTATTAAATTAAAACTGCTGTGTCTATATCTTTTGTTTAAAACTAACGTTTACATTCCTAAATCACTATTTTTCAGGTATCCTAAACTATTCCCAAGCTTTATTTTATTTTTTGGTTTGTTTATTTTTTTTTCGCTTTGCAATAGGAACATTTTACTCATTTTTACTTTCACTTACCTATATATGGAATAGATAGTAAGGGTGAGTATTATGATCGTGAAAAATTTCGAATTCGGGTTTTCGTCAGAAATACAGGTTTTGAGGTCTTCTGAGACCAAGTATGTTTATTTGAAATAAGTAACCAGTTCGCTTTATATTTGCGGTGTACAATTGATAAATAGAAAATATTAAAGATTATGAATAATTATATGAGAAAAAAGAAACCGGAGTTCGAATCAAAAGGAGCCGAGATTACCCGATCGATCCCGATTACATTGGTTACCTTCTGTTAAACTGTCGTATTCTTGATAGGAATAAATTTGAAATTTGTTATTCCCACCACAAGAGATCTTAAAATACTAATTTTTATATGAATGAAATAAAAATTTCGCACTCTCTGGATTTTCATTTTTTTTTTTTTTTTCGAAAATCACTAAAATAGCAATAACTTTAACGCTAGTGCACCTATCTACACAAAACCTGGGGACGTAAATTGGTTGGAAAGTGGAAGTGATACGCACCAGATTTTTCTATATTCATCTGTACCGGATATATATAATATTTCTTTTCCGCACTCCGATTTTCCGATTTTTTTCTGAAACTCCAGGAGCACATCAGTCCTAATATTGATAGAATCCTAAAAAAGTTTCATCGGAATCCTACAGGCACGTATGGTATCGTCTCCTTGTCTGATCAGCTTAATCTGGATTGACACCTTTCTCCTGAAGAACTACTTCTTTCTTTTTCTATGTTTCTGTACTACCAGATCTGCTTGGTAGGTCTTAAATGGTTATTATAACTATAAGATTTGTTTTTGGCGATCTAGGGGTTTACTTTCCAGCAAAAGTAGGTTTTTAAATTTACAATGTTTATATTGTAATACAATATTTATTAAATAATTTTATTAATAAAAATAAATTATTTAAAAAAAATCAAATATTGTAAAGAATAATAATAAATATGCAATTGTAGAATGGATATATATATATAGAATAAATAACTGACATATATAATGAAAAAATAATTTGAGAAAATAAATAATAATTATAAAACCGAATAAATACTGAGTTTATAGCAGAATGTGTTGTATTAGTGTTGGCTTCAGTCATGGAGCTGAAGTTGGATTTTTTACGTCATAAGCCATCTCTAACTGCTAGTAACTTGGTATGAAATTTTGTAAAACATTTTTGGGTTAGCTCACTTATTTATTCCAATTTACGTTAAAACTCAATCGGGCTTTCAATGGAAGTTATATGATGTTTTTTTTTGTTACTACTGCTGAATATTTTTTTTCCCCCTTTGGGAAAACTTAATATGGCGAATACTAGTTTTTTTTTTCTTCTTACTACTGCTAGCTATGTTTTTTTCCTTTGCGAGAAGTTAAAATGGCGCCCAAGCACTGGGGACTGAGCGTGACAGGCTGTGACAGGAGATCCTAGTCCTTGAACCCGTCAAGCAATTTCTTTTGTTTTAACACAATATAACAGACAATTTAATAACGAGACGTGATGAGGGAAAGGAAAAAGAATAATTGGAGCTAGAGTGAAATGGCATAACACTCTTTACAATTTTAATTACGATTAAAACACAGCTGTAAATTTTTAAAACCTCTTCTACCAGTGGACAAAATTTTTTAGGTTTGTAAATGAAATAATTTTTAAAACATAAATTTCACTGTTTAAGTGGTGAAAAATGTTTATCTTTTGGTACAACATTACAGATGAACATCCTGACGGTCATCATTATTGTTTAATTATTAGTATGTTTAAGTAATAATAATTGCATAACATAAAAAATGCATTTATTTTAACAGAATAGATATTAGG
This sequence comes from Halyomorpha halys, assembly GCF_000696795.3. Lineage (NCBI taxonomy): Eukaryota > Metazoa > Arthropoda > Insecta > Hemiptera > Pentatomidae > Halyomorpha > Halyomorpha halys. The sequence continues at coordinate 55,977 of NW_027106661.1, forward strand.
CTAGTTTTTCCCTCCGAATACGCCAGCATTAGCTTCCATGTTATCTTTAATTCGTTCGAACTATGAGCGATATCATTATAATTGGTATAAACAATGTAATGTTATCAAGACAGTCTTTTAAACTCCCAACATTGGTAAGGCTTCATACTTTATTAAGACTATCTTTAAGAACAGTTCACGTAATTAGAAATTATGTTGCTCTACTAGAAAAATATCACTTCAGTTTTACAGTAAAGATTCAGACCTAAACTTATATTAACCTTACATGAGCGGATGTTTTAGACAAGCTACGAATTTTCGGTGGGAATCCGCGGTTCTGAATAATTTTTGACATAAAAATTGGAAATATCTTGAGCTGTTAGCTCAAAAAAATACGTTACATATTCAGACACGGACAAATTAAACATTTCGGCTTAGCTATGAAGTATCCAATTGTGAGCAAGGCCCTGTAGGAGATAACCTTGAAATGAGATTTGACCCGTTCCTAGTTCGTGCGCTATCTCAAAATCCGTTCATTTTTTTGGATTTTAAAGGCAGAACACAATCTACGTTCTCTTGCATGGGTATTGATTTCTACGTCGAAATATTAAAAACCCAATTTCTACCGTCTCGATCCGCCGATTTTTTAAAACCCTTTACTTTTTTCAATAATTAAAATAACTTTTTAGTAAGAATTTAAGAATCGAAATTGAGATTCGTCTCTTCTCCATTCTTCTTTTCTTTGGCAAAATCCAGATCCGGAAAAAGGATCGATACTACCATATAATATACATATATTTACAATACGATAGTTTCCTTGATTGACGCAAAGGCTTGGTGCGGTACATTTAAAATAGGTTTTCCAACATTTCATGTTATTCTTCGCCTTTGCAACGTATGAATTTTGCAAAGTTCTGCTGGTACATTTTAAAAACAGGAGTAAGGCCAATCTGGACATATGGAGTTGAGCTTTGGGGCTCTATTAAACCTTTAAATTCCTCTCGTATTCAATCCTTACTATCCAAAATCCTCAATGCTCCTTACTTTGTCACAAATAAAATCATACACAAAGACCTTAATGTTTCCTATGTAACCGATCTAGCCCGGACCAGATATTACTCCTTCCATTATAAACTCTCTAACCACTCCAAACCCTAGTTTCTAACCTTGCATCCTCTTCCATTCCTGACAATCCTCCGAGGCGCCTGAAAAGAAGATGGCCACGAGACCAGCTAATGTAAAATGTCATTAGAGTGCTACCAATGGGTAGTTTCTCTACATGCCTGTAACACTCCAATTTAACTTAGATCAGATTTACTAAATGTATTATAATGTACAGTTGTAAATAGCAATAAATAAATATTTAAAAAAAAACAGCAGTGAACAACAAGAAAACAAGCCGTTATGGTAGGATAACACAGTTGAGATAAATTAAGTAAAAGGTTGTTGGCTACAGTAAAAAACATAAAACTGACGAAGATGCTTTATTAGCCGTCGTGAAAGGAATAGAACGTCCAATAAAATTTCACATTGTCTATAAAATAAGAAATAACATAACTTATTTTCACCCATCAAATATCACAGACATGCTCCTATGATAGCTGTTCCTAACTGGTGGTCATAAAACTACATTTAATGACAAAGAAAGTGTAATTTTTCGAAATTCTAAGAATGAATGGAGCACAACACTCATAGATACATCTGTTGTCTCCCTAAATTATATTAAAACAATTAAATGACTTATTTATTTAGAAATTACAAATTTTACGCTTATAATAAAATATATCTTCTAATAAAAAAAAAAAAAATTGTTTGTCAAATAAAATAAAAAAACTCCAGATTATTCTTAAGATTTATAAGGAAACATATGCATTAAGGGGATTTTCCAGTCCAACAATGTAAATAAATCAATATTTTTTTATCAAAATTACTAAGAGAGTTGCTAATGACTGTCGCCGGAGCAATGCACTACTGGTTAGTAGTTATTTATAAACCGGATGGTCGATATTGATTTTTTTGGATGATTCACGATAAAATCCAGGCGAAAAAAAACAAGCGTCAGAACAACTATTTATAATTAAAGAATAGTGATGTAATACTAATGAATTAATGTGTTATTCTTATTATTATTTTTAACTATATTAAATAAGTTTATATTGCTGTTACATAAGTTAAATGAAATAAACAATCATTTTATCCTTAAAATTATGTCACAAATTTTAGGTGAAATTGTCTGGTTCTATGAACATAGGCTTTATTGAAGGTGGGTTTATGGGGTGGGGGAGGGAAGGGGGGCACATTTGCACAAATATACGAGGGCAGTATTGGAAAATCAAAATTGAGAATGGATGAGGAATAAATGAGTTAGGAATCCATACTTTTTTTTATGGATTAGATTTAATTAAATTTGTTATATAACATTACTTTGTAAGGAATTAATGTTACTTGACTGACGGTTGTGCAAAGAGGTGATTTGATCAGAATCATGCTCGGTCGCCAGATTTTTATCCAATTAAGAGTACCCACTATTTGAGGCTGGGTGGCCCTAGAAGGCTCCCGAATCCACAGGGCCGACTCAAGGCTAGAGGGAAACAGAAAATAATTTTCTGCCACTGCAGGATTTGAACCCGAGTTCTTGGAGTTAGTTGCACATTGCCTCTCCAATGAGATCAAAAATAAATATAATAATTGTTATAAATAGAAAATAAAAAATATAGAATTGTGGGTTCCTCAATAATTTATAAGTTAGAATTTCCATTCCTCATAAATAATAATAAAATAAATTAGTGAACTAATCCTTTTTTTTGCTCTCTCATTTAATTTTTTTTCGTATCCTTCATAAAAGTATATATTTTCATTACGCACATAATCCAAGAAATTTAATACACACTAGGTGTATGTTATGTTTATGTTATATATGAAGGATATGAAAAAAATAGAATGAGAAGCAAAAAAAATAAAGGGAAAAGGATCAGTTAACTAATTTATTTTCTTATTATTAATGAGGAATAGAAATCATATATTATTGATTATCGAGGAATCCGCAATTGATGTACATGGAATTAAAAAAATCTCATATATAAAACAATATTTTAACAATAGCAGCAATAAAGGCCATTACTAATGGACAGTTGCGAAATCTGGTTTCCAGCATCCTTGAGTGTTAATAAAGCTTTAATTTTGTGTCTTTATTTTCACTCTCCTTTGCCTTAACGACTTTTTGATTTTTCTAAAATCTCTGATTTTAGAACAGTAGAGTACATGTATATTTTCCTTATTTATATATTTTTTTTTTTTTTTTACAGAACTGTTTTCAACATAGGAAAAATATTTTTCTTTATTTAATAATTAAATTGGTTCATGTTTTGTATTTATGAAATCAATGGGGTAAAACATAGCTGGAATTAAAGACTACTCAATTGTGTATTGATACACCGAGATCAATGAAAATCAATTTTATAAAGTGACACTTTTGTTTAATTGATTTTTGTAAAAAAAATTTCCTGTCACACCTCAGACATCCATCTGCCTTAAATATTTTCGTTTTGGTTTCTGACCTAGGATGTTCATAGGCGCAAATACCATTTGGTGAGACTTCGTTAATTGAAGGCAAGGGGCCTTAAAAAGTGTATATCCATCGATAAAAAGGATTCGGATTTTTTAATGATCGCAAAACATCCTTTTACTTTATTTCTCAAATCATCCGGGAAATTCGTCATAAATGGGAATTTAGTAAATGAATCCTCTGATTCTTTGAAGGCTGAGTGTATCCAGAAATCTTACATATTTCGGTCTCTTCCCAGAGAAAGCTCATAAACAACAAGAATTTGTGTAGGTTATTATTAGTCGAAGACACTAACTAGGTTGCCTCATTCTCCTGGTTTAGTATAAAAACCTCATAAATTACAACGTCACCAAATAAGGAAACTGGTTATTAAATACAATAAATTAATTAATGAACAGAATGACTGTTAATTTGAAATTTTAGGAGTGCAGTCCACACTAATTTACATTTTAATTAAATCATTATTCATTTTAAAATGATTTATTTAATAATAATTATTCCAGAAAATGTAAATGAATGAATAACAATCGCAAATAGTAGGCTATGACTTACAACCTTTATCGTTGATCTTGTTTGATTATTTATGATATTGAACCATTGCAATTGACCAATAAAAAGAAATTGTAACCCCTTCTTAATCAAATTTCATGTTTTAACGTTTTCAAGATATGTAGAATCCAAAAAATTGAATAAAAAAAAAATATCCGTACTTTAGCTGTACAGTATAACTGGTAGAGGACAGAAATGTTGGTTTGACCAATATTTAAAAAACAGAAAAATAGATAGACAGTCTAAATCAAAAATTCTAAATAAAACATTTCTTAAATAGGATATATTCATTAAAATGAGAAGAATTTATACATTGAGAAAGATGGACTGAATTATAGACAGTTTATGCAATCGTCATCCAAAATATAGAAATAAACAGAAGTAAGATGTACTGAGAGTTTTTAGTTAAAAAAAATAAAATAAAATAATTATCTACCCCGTAGCCAAAGCTTACATATTGAACAAACATAAATATTGTGCCAATAAAATCAATGATCTTTGCCGTTACGAGAGGCGTGAGAATGGGCATGCCATCAATTTTTATTTGTTAATTACGGATAAAATAAATAATATATTTAAATAGAAAACCACTGAGTAATGACTTGCAGAGTTTTTCTATTATTTAATGAACTATTAAGTTATATTAATTGTACTATATTGATTTAATTGTATCATATGGTCTATTGGATTTTTTAAAATATCCAATATAAATTGAACTTTTACTGTATTTAAATACTTGTACTATTATTTGTTAAACTATTTTGATTGAAAATTGGCAGCGAGCTGGAGGTAGAGCGGTGACAATATCGATCGGGGGAGTTGGCTGTTATCCCATCGGGGATAGGCTGTGTCCCGACACATCTTCCTCCAACAATGCAGGATTTTAAATTCAACAGGCTTTTAAATAATTTATTAATTATACTCATAAATATATGTACAAATATTTGAATTAACAATTTTTAAATAAATATTAGTTTTATCATAAAAAAAAAATATCATCCGATGAACCAAGTACAAACACATTCAGCTCGTGGTTAAAAATTGGCTGTGCTAAACATTTCGAGATATTCCGAAGAAGTTTTGAAGAAGAATAGATACGTGTAAAACTGAACATTCCACATTAAAATGAAAAATTCAATTTTTTTTAAAAATATTTCAGTACTATGACATGTAATTTAACTAATTAAAAAAAAATAAGTGTAACTCGTAGGAATCGAAATAAAATTTTTTTTTCTAAAAGGGAAATTAAAACAGTTAATATATTTTATTACAATTATCTTAAGATTTTAACTAATTAGAGGTCATTGAATTTTGAAGGATTTGAGTGAAATAAATTAAATCAAGATACTGCAGTAAATAAATAAACATTAAATCTATTAATAAACAATTTTTCATGGCGGAATATATCAGATTTCCGTTGAGGTGCAAAGGTTTGACAAAAACAAACCTGTGTTAATTTATACTCAATATTAGGATATGAATTATTCGTATTTTGGCTAGGTTTTAAGATCAAAGACTTATGTGTTTACTGTTATCACTATGTGATGACAGCAACAGTGAATTACGAAGCACAGGTCTGTCGTAGTTGAATAAATAAAAAACAATTGCTTCGTATTAGGTTGTTTCATATGAAGTGTCAGTTTCCACAGAAAAGGTTTATTTAGTAAAACAACTTAAATCAAAATATTTATCGTCATTTTCTCTACATTTCTTTCAACTTTTTACTTTTCAATCCCTGAACTGCAAAAAAATCAGGGTTTTGTGATGAAATGAAGTCAGAAAATGCATTTTTGACCTGAGAATCATTTTCAAAAGTTTTTAGGAAGTTGATCAAACTTCTTAATGGAATGTTGGATGGAAATCTGTTGGAGATAAGTCTGGTGAATAAACTGGTCTGGAACTACTTTGTAACGAAGCTCTTTTATTTCTTGACTAACTTTCTTGAAACATGAGGTCCGGCGTTCTCGGTTAAGGATGTAGAAAGGTCTCTCCTGACTAACCAATACAGGGTGTTTTTTGACAAGTTTTTGATGCAGTATGTCAATATGACTGTTGTACGATGTGGATGTGATGGGCAAAATGGAGAAATGAATTATTTCTGCCATTGACTGCCACACAGTAACCAATAATGTTTTTGGATGAAAATTTGGTTTTGGCATGTTTCCTAGTCTTTTGTCGATATATTTTTTTTTTTTATCCCCCTCCCTTGCCATTTCTGGCATACGGGGTGCGGGAGCAGTGGGGTATTGCGCTGGGGTTTGCGCATGCCACTGCTCCCAAGGATCACCAATTTGTTTTCTTTCCTTATATTAATTATTCAATTATTAATTTTTTTCTGTGGTGCAGCCCAGCGCTAGGTTTAGAGCCTTACTGATGGAGCAGCACCTTGTTCTCTCTCTCTCTCTCTCTCTCTCTCTCTCTCTCTCTCTCTCTCTCTCTCTCTCTCTC
>NW_027106661.1:62748-87724 GCF_000696795.3 Halyomorpha halys
CTCTACTTAAAAATTTACATTATATGGCTTATCATATTCTTTCGGAACCCAGAAAATACATTCACTAGTTTAAACTATTAAATAAAATAAATAGTTTTAACTTTATAATTTGTTTTAATGAAAATCGAACACCTACGTAAAACGTAGGCAGTAATATTTTTCTTCTAATATTATTTTTTTAAACTTATTTAAATTTCTAAAAAATATCAAAATATTTAATATTATTTCTTTTATTAAGTATTTTAATTTGTTATTAACAATATTAAATCAAATAGAGAAATTTTATGATTCAAATATCTTTAAAATTATTACTCATATTTAAAATTGTTTTTGCTTTATATTGTAGAAAATCCATGGTCAACTCGTGATCATTATAATTTCAGATGAGAAATAGAACACAATATTAACAAGAAGTTATTACACCTCATATTGAATAATTTATCTAATCTGTAATTAAATACCGAAAACGTATTCGAACAAATTGCGTTCCACTACTACGAAGTCAATAATGGAAACTCTGATGGACTAACTGATTAATTACTGACTGACGCTGTACTTAATGACAAATGGAATGGCTGACGCCACTAACAATATTAAATTTACCGAATCAAATTGCTTAATATGCGTCTAAAAATGCTTTCCGAATACTATAAAAGACATTCAAGAACTAAAAGTGTTCACTAAGATTTTCAAACTAGGACTTATTTAAATAAAGAATTATTTGTATCCGGATTAGCACCTACGAATTTTCTGCTTATCGATATTAAATAATATTTTACTAGTTTGATTTCATTATGGCACATCTCATCAGAAAAAAAACTTTTAAATTTTGTTTGTGATCTATTCCATAAATTGTACCGTAGACTGAAGATGCTTTGTTACTGCCCTACTAGCTTTAGGACTGTTAGTTGGAGGAACCCAGTACAAAAAGTAGGCGCAGTCTACAGAAATAAAATCAAAACGAAATAAAAGTCAACACCCTCCTCCCTCCTGGCCGAATTCGAACCGGTGCCCATGCAGACTCGAGGTTGTAAAGATGACGCCATTGAACATTAGACGTATCCAATCATTTCAGTCGAAAGTCTTCTGAACAAGTTATTATATTACAAACAAGACCCTCAACATCCAACCAAAATTATCAAACATCCTTCAAAACCGTATTCATAATCCTATTCCTCTAGCACTATCCCTATCGAACTCCAACCATGCTTACAATGTTTCTCGAAGGTTGAAACGGCAGTTTCCCCGAAATCTTTTGTAAATATGCCATTGAAGCTCTGTCCAGCCTCTCCAAACGAGCCCCGAGCGTTTGTGGCTCAAGCGCCCTCGTCCTGTCTCCCCTGGCTCTTAATACCAGTAATGCGATTTCCGAACCGCTGGGATCCTGGAGTCCTGCCTTCTCATCCCTTTGTGGGTGGCGGTGCTTGGTTCTATGTTCCCCTGGCGTAATGCTAATAGTGTACAGAGATATGAATGCATTCGGGGCGGTCCGTAGCTCAGGCGTAGGACTTTGCAACCAGGGAACTGCGGCGGTGGGGTCGACCTTTTTTCATTTCTGTGGTGGTCCTACGAAATGAAAACTTGATCCTCCACCATAGTTAGAATAGGTTGGTTACCTCTAGATGTCAAAAATGACCAGTAAGGGGGCAAAAAAAAAATAATGCATTCAAATTTATTTCTTTTCTTTATCTTAGTTCAATTTTTTTTATAATTTTGCTATTATTTTACTTATTTATCTACTAATATTTACTTGATACATTATTTTTATTTATTTTATCATTATTATTTCCCTTTTTATGTTATCTATTTATCTATTTTATTATTACTTTCCTTTCTTTGTTTAGTAAACATAATAATGGTATCATTAATTACTAACATCCCTAATACTCTCAACTATTATATTTTTCTCTCTAATCTTCTTAATTATAATTTTCAGCTAATTATGAGAAGAAGGAATATAATTTTTATTTATTATAAAGTTTATTTATACGAAATACTGCTCCAATACATAGGGCAACAGACAGGAATGTAGTAATTCGTATATTGTATAGATACATTTTTCCTTTTCCATATTGATTGAACAATATGTCTTTAGGTGGCTTACTTCACAGTAGTGCTGAGTACATGGGAACTAAGATAAATACAATGAAAGGTTCTCTCTATTAGGAAAATTAATTGAAAATTTGTAATTTCTCTTAATTTGTAAAAGAGAGAACCTTTAATTGTATTTTTCGTTAGGTTAGTTCCCATGTACTCAGTACTACTGTGAAGTAAGCCATCTAAAGACATATTGTTCAATCAATATGAAAAAGGAAAAGTGTATCTACATAATATACGATTTAATACATTCCTGTCTGTTGTCGTCCTATGTATTAGAGCAGGATTTAGTTTAAATATACTTTCCTTCTTGAAATAGGACAGATAGGGATAAAGATTCGCGATACTAAAATCCGCCTACTCTTTGGACGGTGCCATTGTTCTCAAAGTGCACCTTGCCATAGCCAAGTGGTAATTAGTAACGATGGAATCAATTGACCTTAAAAAGTTACAAAGGGTTCAGGGGTTAATTACTAGGCAAGGCTTTCCAACTACGTTCTATCAGCTATACAGTTACTGAATGGCAACACTTTCAAAAACAAAAACAAAAAAAATTATTATTTGATCTGTGAAATTGTTTGTACTTACTTGTTTTGTAAAAAAAAAAAAAAAAAAAATCCTTACTACTTTTTATTTCCTTTTCCAGACAACGTTTTAGATTTTATCTAGTCCATCTAAAAATTATTATATTTGAAGAAATTGAATCTTATTAATCTTTTCATTCACTTTTAAATTTATATTATTCACAATTTTTTATATTGATTATATTATTTTGATAATAAGCTCTATATTAAGCGATAAAAGCCAATTATTTTTACATTTTTATGTAATTATAATAATTAATTTATGTTTTACATCCTTCTTTTTAAGAGATTTGTCCTAATAATAAATTTGTTCAGATCTTTAGTCCTTAAATTGATTTTGACGTACTATTATAAAACAGTGCACAGTAAAACAGAATGTATTGCTTCAATTTTTAAGTATACCCATTTTTTTTTTAATATTTCCATTTATAAAATATCTTTAGACCACTGGTGGTCGGCAAGAAAATTTCGCTGGTCCCCAGAAAAATGTAGAATAAACTTACTTACTCATCACGTTATGTTTTAAGATGCATGGAAACATAATTCAGTTCGTAGCAATCAATACGTGAAAAGTTATAAGTCTCGTTTCGTACTCTTCTAATGTTCCACTCTCCTGTATGGCGCATATATTTACCAGTTGAAAAATTTGTCTAAAATTCTGATTTAATTCTCCACAACTTATTTATGTGAAAAGGCCTTTTCATCTATCAAAGCCAACAAAACACGGTATCGATCTCAGCTTGAAATAAACGCAGTTATGCATCTTGCAGTAACAACATTGGATCCAAATATCAATGATCTTATTTCATATAAGTAAGTAAGAACATCCATCACACTAGGAGTTTATAATACTAAAAAGTCTTTTATACTTAAACCATTTTTTAATTGTTAGAGTTTTTATTTATTTCATTATGTTTTATTAATAAAACATTCATAATTTGGTTACAATTAATAGTTTAATTTAATGTGTTATTAGATCACAATTTTTTTTATAAATATATTTAACACTTTAAAAATCCTATTTGTAGTGGTCCGCGGGATTTAAATTATGATTTTACTGGTCCGTGAGGTCAAAAAGTTTGGAGAACACTGGCTTAGCTTAATCCTACCAATTTATTTCCACCAATCCACTAAAAAAAAAAGAACCTAAACGCAGGGTAACATCAAATTAGAATCAACAGCTAATGGATCCATCATTCAATAAAACTAATTAAAATTCTCACTAACTATTGAAATTATATGAAGAAAATAGCGGGAAAGTATTCACCATACAGCGATAAGCAATAGAGATTGCGTCTTATCTGCTGAAATAATTAGACAGGAAAGTAGCTGTTTTTTATGATATTATATTAAAAAATACAATTTTTATAAAATACGCCAATTAATAAAGCATTGGTTTACTCCTTCTAATCATTTTCAAATTTTACAATGATTCTATACATAATTTTTTTTTTGTTTTATGTTGTGTAGATGTCAATTTTTTTAAATAAAATGGTTCGGTATGCCAACATTTTATTATTAATCTACATTACTACTCTTGTTTGCAAACTTTTTTTTTTTCAACATTCGAAATTATTTTTTATTACTAATAACAATTTAAGATTGTTACTAACTTCATATAAACAAAATTAAAGACATTTTAGAAGAAGCTGTTTCCAAAAATTCGGCTTTGAAATCCTGTGACTATTTTAATGAGGATAAGTTCCACGGGCTTATGCTCTTCCCCTTTTAAGCAAATATTTCAAAAGTGATATAGGACCAGCAGCTCCCTGGGGTCTTAGTGGGGCGGGTCTGACCGTGATGGATTGCTTTTTTTGTGTTATGACCTCTTGTGAGATTGTGACATGTAGTACATCGACTAACTTACTCGATTATTATACTAAACTATAATTGTCTGTTTGTCACACCGTTTTCCAATTCAAGGCGCTTTTTAAATATTGCTCGATTACACTATGTTAAAGTCTCCTCTTCCCGTTTTAAGCAAATATTTCAAAAGGAATATATGACCGTCGCTCCCTGGGGGTTTTAGTCAACACTTGTTATAATATTTAAAAAGCCAGGAAAAATCAGATTTGTCAATAAAATATAATTATATAATCGATCTGATCTAACGCTAAAAAAAAAGGACATCCTTCCCCGCCTGACCCGCCCCGCTAAACACCCGGAGAGCGAGGGCCCTATATCACTTCCGAAATATTAGCTTAAAACGGGAAGGAGAGATTTTAAAGATAGAGCAAATATTTAAAAAGCCCCTGAAATCGAAAACCGGCATCGAGAGGGTTTTCCATTCTATGCAAGCCCCCATCTAGTATGTTACTAATGTGAAACCGCCTTCAGCGGACCCTGTAACTCAACTTATACTACCATACGGCAAACAAAGTCAGTATGTAATATGTATATATACTCTGTATTATCATATATTTGTAATTGTAATTATATATCAATGAACAGGATTTGAAAATAAAAATTAAAAAGGGGTTTTAGTGGGGGTCCGACCGTAAAGGATTGCCTTTCTTGTGAGATTGTTGTACATCGACCTACTCGCTATAATTGCCTGTTTGAAAAGTCAGATAATTTTCCAATCTAAGGATAAGACCTACCTAATGTGATCTGAAATCAATTACCATTTAATTGTACATTGATGTAATGAGCTTACTCAGAACCGATTAAATAAACTGGCGCTTCGCGTTAAGCCTCAAGTCACTATTAGTGAAAAAACTGCTAATACGTTCAGGTATGTACCTAACTTAAATACTTACCTCATCACATCTTTTTATATTTGAGCTAGACAGTTATATTATAGTTACATACATATAAACCATTTTGCATGACTTAGTTATTTAATCTTAGGAGACATTAAAACGTTAATATCCTTGGAAAATTCGGATTCTATATTTTTCTCGATCGTAATATTTCTCTTTATTTCATGTATAAATTAGTGAAAGTAAAGATTAAATTTTATAAAGAGAAAGAGTCGTGTAAAGTTTGTTTTGTTTTATCAGATGATTGATTTGACTCAACCTGGTTTCTACGAATCGTGTATTAATCAAAGCTTAAGTGCTTAAATTATGATTTATTCGTTGCTGACGTTTTAATCCTATTAATGACTCCGTATCTTGATAAGTTCTGACCGTTTTTAAGGGAACATGATTTGATGATTCATATCAACACCTGTAATGAACCGATATAATGTACTGCTATTTTTGATGTTCTGAGAACTATCTTTATTTATACTATCTTTATAATCTTATAAACAATTAAATTTTGGTTTAAATAAAATCAATTGTAGCCAAATAAAATTTCAAAACATACTTTATTTTTTAAAATGTCAACGTTTGCAATTCCGCCATCCTCAACACAGCTTTTACAATACATTGATTTTTAACAATTTTAGCAATTACATAATTGCAATATTGCGATGTTAAACAAATAACATACCTTGAAAACCAATTTACTCTCATATAAAAGATATTTTAATAACTTTATGCAGACTATTCTTGCTAGGGCTTCTCTAATATTTTATTATTTCATTGGGTAATTCTGACTGAAACAAGTAACCTAGCCAGAATATCCTGCAAAAGGTTTTCTAAATATTTTATGGGAGTGTAAATTGATTTTTAAGGTGTCATTTTATTAATAATATTGTTAGTTGTTAAAAATCAATGTATAATAAAAGCTGTTAAGAGATAGATCGTCCTTGAGGAAGGCCGAATTGGCCAAATATTGGACTTTTAAGAAAAAAGAGAATGTTTAGAGGCTTTAATTTGGATACAATTAATTTTATTTAAGCAATAATACAAGTCTCAAGAAAGTGAATACATATATATAATATCATTTTCGTTTGATTTTCTTCATTTTACTTGAATACTATCTCTTGAAAATTTATATTTTGTTTATTGACTAATCATTCGTTTGTTTTGGGGAATAAGAAAAAATTATGTTAAAATTTTAAAAGATAAATTAACCAGTATAAAATAATAACGTATTTTTCTTTTTATTGGAATTTACCACTGTACATAATTATAGTAAATTTGATGTATGCTATGATGGAGTGATACAGGGGTGTAGAGAAACTACCCATTGGTAGCACTCTAATGAAGTTTTACAATAGTAGGTCTTGTGGCCATCTTCTTTTCAGGCGAAGGATTGTCAGGAATAGAAGAGGAAGCAAGGCTAGAAACTAGAGGGTTTTGGTGGTTAAAGAGCTTACAATGGATTGATATCTGGTTCGGGCTAGATCGCTTACATATGGAACATTAAGGTCTTTATGTATGATTTTATTTGTTACAAAGTAAGGAGCAGTGAGGATTTTACGAAGGATTTTGGATTGTAAGGATTAGGGATAGAAGAGGCATTCGAAGGTTTAGTGAAGCCACAAAGCTCTACTCCGTATGTCCAGGTTGGCCTTATTACAGTCATGTAGATCAGTCATTTGTAATGGGTTGGAAGTTTAAACCGTTTGTCCAGTAACTGCTGTAATAGTCGAAATCGACGTGTAGTGTCTTGTCTTTTCAGTCTTGTGTGAGGATTCCAGTTTAGTCATTTGCCCAGAGGTAGTCCAAGGTAGCTGATCTGTTCGACAGGGGTAAGATCAACATTGGTGAAGGAGACTGTAAGGCAGTCGGTAGGTTTACGACGGAGGATAAAGGTGATTTGATGGGATTAGTTGGGATTTTTTTTTTAATTATTTATTTAATGTAATTTACAACTGTACATAATAATACAATAGGTAAATATGTAGTATGTTTCATATACACTTGAAAACCTTGGAAAGGAACCACCCATTTGTGGCACTTCAAAAATTAATTTAAATTAGAAGGTCCCGTGGCCATCTTCTTTTCAGACGCCTTCGAGGATTATCAGGAATTGACAAGGATGAAAGATTAAGAATTAATGGGTTAAGATGGTTAAGGAGTTTGGAATGAAGAGACGCATATCTGTTTTGGGTCAAATCTGCAACGAATGGAATGTTAAGGTCTTTGTGAATGAGTTTATTTGTGACGTAATAAGGAGCAACAAGGATTTTACGTAGGCTTTTAGGATTGTAACGATTGGATGCGGGAAGAATTTGATGGTTTGGTGGAGCCTCAGAGCTCAATTCCATATGTCCAAATTGGTCTGATTATTGTAGTGTATACTTTTTTGTAGTGAATGGGAAGTTTAGAGCGTTTGTCAAGTAAGTGTTGGATTTATTTTAATTCTCCAGTTGCGACACCACTCTTCGAGGGCTATGATATGGGATGATGAAATTAAAGGGTGAGTATAGTGTTAGGATTGGTTGGGATGTCAGCTGTATAGACGGTGTAGAGGATGAGACCGAGGATACTACCTCGGGTAACACCAGCGGTCTGAGAATAGAGAGATGAATAGGAACCATCTTGGTTTACTTGGGATAATCTATCAGTGAGAAAGGAACGGATGATGAGAAAGTATTTGGGAGGTAGGAATTTACGGAGTTAGTAAAGCAGTCACCGGTGCCAGTCTCGATCGAAAAAGACTCCCGTACACTACATTGCGCGCTCCATAGAGGACGAGACAACGTCTACCAGGATGACATTGCTAGATAGTGGAGTGGAAGGTTCGGAATACAAACTGGTCATCAGGGATTATATGATTGAAATCTAGAATGGAGTATGAGCGTTTCAGAATGAGTTTTTCGAGAATTTTTCCCATGATCGGTAATAGAGATATAGGGCGGTAAGAGGATGGATGTTCTGGTAGCTTTTGGGGTTTGGGTATCATTTTTACTACAGATAAATTTCATGGGTCAGGAAAATATATGGAACGGAGTACGGCGATACATGTAGGTGAGGAATAATATGTCTTTTCGAGGAAGAAGTTTTAGTGGGATGTGGGATGTTATCTGGTCGTGTCCAAGAGCTTTGCGGATAGGTAACCTTTGAATAATACTGAATATTTCTGTATGATGAAATGCTTTAGGTGGGAGGGTCATTCGGAGCAGAATATTTAGTTCTGCTTCAATACATTCTAGATGAATTGGGTTAAGGATATCAGGATGTTGAATAAAGGTTTTAAAGAGGTTATATCCGAATGCTTATGATTTTTCTTCATCAGTTCTTGTCCAGAATTGGGATTCGGTGAGAAGTGGATGGTTAAAATCTTTGAAATTCCGTAGTTTTATAGTGGTTCTTCATAATGATTTGTCAGTAGTTGTAAGAGTTTCTGTAAATTTTGAATTTTATAATTTCTACTTTTAGTTTATTAGTCAATTTGGTGTAATAAGTTTTGTCAGTTGGATATCTGGTCCTATGCCACCTCGCTCTTGCTCTCCATTTTCCCTTAGCAAGATAAAAATATGCTGTGGCAGGTTATTTTGTTTATTGTTGGTAATTTTGCTAGTCGAAGTATTGTCAGTAATAATTTTCCTTATTGATGTTGTGAGTTTTCCTATAGCTCCGGCAATATCTTGTTTTTTCTTCATTCGAACGTTTAAGTCCAGTTTATTTTATAAGTCACATTTAAATTTGTCCCAGTCGATTTTTCCTGTGGTCAATGAAGGAGCGGAGGGCTTAGGTACAAAGCTTGAATGTAAAAAAAGCATAACTGAACTATGTGGCTATCTGATGAAAGGTCATCCAGGGATTCAACAATGGCTTGGGAGGAGGAAATCTGGGAGGTTATAAATATGTCTAGGATATCAGGGCGTTTTTTGAGGGATTTAGAATTTGCGGGTGAGAGAATAGAATATGTATTGGAGTTGGAAACACGTGATAGGATGTTACCTCGGGAGTTAGATGTTCTGCATCCCTATTATAGTCTTTTCCAGCAATGAAGCTTATTACCAGGAGGACAGTAGAAAAGGTAACATAGAAAGGGCGAGTTGAAATAATATCCGAGGTGGATTGTATTGCAATTGTTGGATTGGAGGGAATGGGATATGGGTTTCTGGATAAGGATGCAAGAACCAGCATGGGAAGTGTTGTCTGGGTGGTCCGATCTATAAGTGATGTAGTCTGGTATGTAAAAGTGTGTCCTTTGTGTGAAATAAGTTTCAGTCAGTAGGGCTATTAGTACAAGAGCTGGGAAGAAAAAAAGACAGTTATCTCACAATTTTTGATTACTTTAATGAAAACTAGGTATAATTACTGGTCAAAATTGATGAGTCTGCCAAGTATGGGAGATAAAGGTATGGGAGATAAGGTACCTATAGGTAGGGGGAATAAAAAACGGCGGCTGTTACAAAATCTTTAAAAAACACTAATTTTTGATTACATCTTAAAAACTACCAACAACACTAGAAAATCTAAGAGAACATTATTTAAAGTAGAGTAAATTGTCTGAGATATTAGCCCTAAAAGAGCTATTTACGTCCAATAGTTCTCGAGATATAGCTTTTTAAAAAGCAAAATTTCTTAAAAATCTACTGAAAGATTAGTAGTTAGTTAATTTATTTTAAGAATTCTATATCTCAGGAACTATGTGACGTACAGATGTCTATTAGCACTGTAATTAAAGCTAGTTTAATGGACTATAAAAAAGTTTATGATCTTTACCTTAAGATATAAATTTTTATCTTACCTTACCTTAGATATAAATTTTTCAAAATAAATTCACGTACTACTGATCTTTCAGTACGTCGCACACAACATTTTAATGAAATGTTGCTTTTTAAAAAGCTATATCTCGAAAACTATTTAACATAATAACTCTGTTATGGCTCATATTTTAGCAAATTTACTCCTCAGTAAATGACATTCTCTTAGGTTTTCTTGTGTTGTTCCTACTTTTTATGATATAGAGCTCCGAATGAAAAATTAGTATTTTTTATTGCTTTGAAACAGCCGCCATTTTTTATTCCCCCTACCTATACTTGGGAGACTCATCAATTTTGACTATTTATTGTACATAGTTTTCATTAAAGTAATCAAAAATTGGGGTGAGATAACTGCCTTTTTTCTCCTCTTGGGTTCTTGTACTATATGTCAATGTTTTTGTCTTGTACGAATAAGACGTGTTCGTCACGGTAATTTTTTTGGCCAATAATGTATTTAAAAAAAAATCAATAGAATAACAGCCGTCTACGTGTCCCAATAATACCGATACTACTCTGTTTACTTTTTACTACGTGTCTATCAAGTTATATTGATTGAAAATTTTTGATTAATTATTGGTGGTACTTGGTACTTCTAACTCTCTTGAGTTTATTTATAACTCAAGCTTTAATAATTTTAACAATGTTTTAAAAATATTAGGAAGGAGGAATAAATGATAGATGAAAGGTTAAATAAATAAATATTACATCGTGAGAGGTTAAGGATAGAAAGGCTGAGAAGGAGGAGTTGGAGAGACCGAGGGTGATGGACTGGAAGGGAGAAAAGTTTATTGAAATCGTTCTCAGGGCGGCTCACCGCTAGTGTAGAGATGATTACTGGTATTATTAATTGGAATTATCAAAACGTCGCTGCATGTTAATTATCTACTTTTTAAACTTAAAAGAAAAACACATTAAATTTATTTATTAATCTGTTTTTAAAAATAATATTCTATCTGGACATACAGAGTTGAGCTTTGGGGCTCCACTAAACTATTAAATTCCTCCCGAATCCAATCCTTACAGTCCAAAATCCTTAACGCTTCTTACTTTGCAACCAATCAAGTCATCCATCATGTCCTCAATGTCCCATATGTTGCCGATTTGGCCAAAACCAGATACCATTCCTTCCATGAAAAACTTCCCAACCACCCACATCCACTTGTTTCTAACCTGGCTTCTCCTTCATTACCTAATAGATGGCTTCGGGATCTTCTCCTCTAGAAATGTTATTGGAGTTCTATCAATGGATAGATTCTCCACATGTTGGTATCATGTCACTACCTCACATACAGCAAATTTACTTGTTGGATATATGTTATACTGTTGCAAATAACATTAAATAAATGATCAAAAAAAAAGAAAAAGAAAAAAACTAAAATTCCAATTTAAACAATATATATAAATTTTCAAAAATCCTTATCATCCTAAAGATGTTTTATTAGTATCATTGGTAGTTTTTCATCAAACGTTTCGATTTTCTTTTATCATACAGTATTTTCTACAAACTTTTCATGGTTTAGTTGTTATATTTCTTTTTTTTATTAAATATGATAGTGCATATTTACATCGAATACAGTTCATTAGTTATAGAAACGTATTTAGTAAACATATTTTGGAACAATTTTTGCGAAATTTTATTTTATTAGATACGTACATAATAAAAAAATAAATCTGTACTGCTACGTTACAACCCATGAAGGGTCAGAGATGCAAAGAAGTACTGTTACTAGACAGACGATTGTGCTAGGAGGTAATTTGGTCAGAATCATGCTCGACCGCCTTTTCTCCAATTAAGGTTCCCCACTTTATGAGGCTGGGTAGACATCGGAGGGCAAAATTGGCTTTTTATAATAAAAACAAATTAAATAATATATTTATTATTAAGATCATGATATTTAAAGAAAGATTTGATTTGTTATTGTTTCGTTTACAAAGCCTAAATTAAAAGATCAACAATGCTCTTAAGAATTCCGTCCGTATATTTGTAACTTTGAATAATCATGGAAATAAAAAAAATGTGTCAGAATATGTTACGTATGACTGAAACAGTGGCTTTAGAGGTGGTAGACGAGAAAGAGAAGGAGGAATGGAGAGAAGAATAGATGGGAAGATAACATTGTGTTTAATGTCAGTTGAATGATGTCTGAAAGGACTGGTCCCAGGTAGATTTGTAGGCCTTCTTCCTATTTGTATTTCGTGGCATGGGGGTTAGTTAAGCCCAGTTACTTCACCACTTCAGGAAAATATTAAATTAAAATTTAATAATTTATTTATAGTATTTAGTCGACTATATTGTACATAATGAAGTAAATAAACAGCACACTGTAATATTTAATTGCTGTTATCTAATGCCAATCACCATCAGGGCTAAACATTAATATTGAAAAATAAATAATAATAAAAAATAAGACATTGTACTATTGTATACAAACATTATACATGGTATAAAAAAATAAATAATCTGTATTTTATTAATTGTTTACAATATTCGTGTTTTTCTAGAAAAACATTGAACCTCCTTCCACGAAAATGTTGAAGAAAATCGGATTCAGTTGGTGATTTTAAATAAAATAGAAAATCAAATAGATTCGATTGCAGAAAAATCCATATGATTTAAATAGAACTGAAATCTTTGGATTTTGCACAAAACATTAGTCATTAGTATACTAAAAGCTCTAAATACATTGCCTAATAAAAGTAATATGTATCCAAAGATAATTTTTTATTAGTTCCTTTTCAAAGGTTATATCAATTATCTTATTTCAAGTACAAATTCAATCCTTTTTCTCTTCTTAAATCTGTTTTAAAGTAAACCTTTCCAGCTAGAACAAGCTCATTTTAATTATTAAAGAAACTATGATAACACATATATTAGTATCAACTAACAACAAATATATAAACAACAATGATATCATTCATTTAGGGTTTGATTTTTAAGACGTTATCGCCTTTATTGTTTAAAATCTGTAAAAATTGAATCATTTAAAAAAAAATCTTTAAAATCTTGTTATTGAACTTTAACTTTGTCCTTAATAAAATCTAATTACTTTTAACATTGCTTTCATATCAAGGTTGAGTCTAGAATTTTAATAAATGTAAATTTTATTTTAATTATATTATTTCAAAATTTTTTGAGACAAGGTAATTATTTATTAAATAAAACCAAAAATTAGTATCCAATTCTACCTCAACACTTTATTTCTCACTAGTCCAACGTTTCGGCCATTCCAGCCATCTTCAAGGACATCTAAATATTAAACAGCTTATATTATATCTTCATTTTTAAACATTTACAACAACATCATTATTCACTATATAATATAACATACCTTCAATACAAAACTCCTCCTCACATTAATTCCAATTTCTATTGCAGGCTATTCTGCCCAGGTCATTTTCTTTATTCTAATTTCAAAACCTATTCCAACACTCAATTATTAAAAAGTCATATTTATTATTAATAAGCTTACTAAGCTTAAGTCTAGTTACCTATTTATTTAAAATTTAAAAACATTAACATTTATTTTTCTCTATAAAATTATCAACAATATACAATACACCACCATATAACAAACCATTTATAACCTCCCACTTACACTTGTCTGCCTTGTTTTAAAATTAATATATTTTTTATTTTAAATTGCATTTTTGTTTCAATTTGGTATTTATTTTAATTCTCAAATTTCCTTTATTAAATTTAATTATAACTAGTAACATTTTTCTCTATTATTTTTATAAATTTATTTTGCTTAAAATCTCTGCATAATGTTGGTTTAAATTCTTAGTATCTGTTTTAAAACTAACTGTGTAATTGATGTTCTCTGATATATAAATTGATTCAAGTATTTTTCTTTTGTATAAATTGTTTTCTTTATGTAAAATTATGGTGTTATCAAAATCAAAATTATGTTGGTTTTTGGCTGTACAATTGATATTGAGTGTTGGAATAGGTTTTGAAATTAGAATAAAGAAAATGACCTGGGCAGAATAGCCAGCAATAGAAATTGTAAATTAATGTGAGGAGGAGTTTTGTATTGAAGGTATGTTATATTATTAGTGAATAATGATGTTGTTGTAAATGTTTAAAAATGAAGATATAATATAAGCTGTTGAATATTTAGATGTCCTTGAAGATGGCTAGAATGGCCGAAACGTTGGACTAGGGAAAAATAAAGTGTTGAGACAGAATTGGATACTAATTTTTGGTTTTATTTAATAAGTAAATTTTTATTTAAAAGGTTATCTCTTTTACGAAAATTACAGCTTTTCTATTTATTTATTTTTTAACAGATTTAGACTTTATACCTAAATCTGTTCAGTTACAAAAGACTGATCTACATGTCTATGATATGGCCTATATAAACACACGGAGTTGAGCTTTGAGGCTCCACTAAACCTTCGAATTCCTCTCGTATCCAATCCTTACAATCCAAAATCCTTCGTAAAATCCTCTAACCTTTGTCACAAATAAAATCATTCATAAAGACCTTAGTATTCGATATGTAACCGGTCTAGCCCAAACCAGATACCACTCCTTCCATTATAAACTCCCTAACCCCCATGCCGATTGCCCTATAGTATACTTCAATAACGTTGCTCTTACTCCTGTCGAACTGATCCGCTTCCTAGGACTACCCATGGACAAACGACTAACTTGGAATCCTCACACAAGACTGGAAAGACAGGAAACTGCACGTCGATTACAGCTCTTACAAGACAAACTGTCTAAACATGCAATTCATTATAAAAAACTTATCTATATGACTATAATAAGGCCTATCTAAACATAAGGAGTTGAGCCTTGCGGCTCCGTTAATCCTTCGAATTCCTCTCGTATCCAATCCTAAAAATCTTCCTTAAAGACCTTAATGTTCCATATGTAACTGATCTAGCCCGAACCAGATATAAATCCTTCCATTATCAACTTACTAACCATCCAGAACCCACTAGTTTCTAACCTTGCTAAATCTGAGAATATTCCGAGGCACCTGAAAAGAAAATGGCCACGAGACCTTCTAATGTAAAAAGTTATTAGAGTGCTACGAACAGGTAGTTTCTCTACATTCCTGTATCATGTCATTATTATCTTACATTATGTACAGTTGTAAATTTCAATGAAGATATAAAATAAAATTAATAAAAAACAATAATCTGTTCTGTAAAAGAATTAAAAGGAAATTTTCCTGGAAGAGAGAAACTTTAATCGTATTTTTCATAGAGTTAGCGAAAATGTGCTTAGCACCACTGTGAAATAAGTCATCGATGTAATAATTTATGGGAAATTAATGAAAAACACAACTTGGACCATCTTCTATTAATTACTTGGATGATGTTTCGAACTTATTATGTCCATTTTCAAATCGATTCCTTGTGTTTGTCTATAAGTTCGTCAGTGCACTAAGCTCTGAGTCTAATGTACTGACGGATAAGCAGCTTGGAATACAGCCGCCTAGAACATGACCAGGATATCGATCGAATTGAAAATGGACATGAGCATAATTCCGAAACTTCGTCTAAGTAATCAATAAAGCATGGTTGAAGCTGTAAGGGTTTTTTAAATTATTATATAAAAATATTGTAAAACTAATGACAACTGAAATTATTATTATTTAAATCAACAAGTAAGTAACTAAAACCTATGACTTTTTTGCGCTTTGTTAAGGAAATTTCTAAAATTCTACACGAAATATTATTATACAAATCTGGATTAAAAATTATATACCAAAGTTTCTTTGTTATTTCTTTTTAAAATTATTTGCGTAAAACTTTTTTTTTTTGTATTTGGCTTTAATGAAATTAATAAAGGCTCTCTTAAATCCGGGGATCAGCCTTTCCACCATTAAACCTGTTAGAACTATCTCTTCCAGCCATCACCTTTTCCTTATAAGTGCCCATAAATATTTATTACTATTATGCAGTTTACGTTTATTATGGACCATTTAATGTTTTCTCTTTGATGGCCTATAATAACCTTTATCCACGATTCAATATATTTCTAGCGCCACACAAAAATTCTTTAAAATTGCTACTTAGTCGTTTAACGTCTTCAAGCAGAAGTTAGATAATAAAAAAATAGAGTATTCGAGTTCTCAATCGATTCACTCTTTATATTACATTTTTTATGTGGGGTTCAATTTATATTAACGCGATGGTGCAATGGATATGTCTGGAATCCCTTATAAAGTATATTATAGTCATTATTTTCCTAGGCATAGTAATTTTCTTGATATTTTCACAAAATATTGTTTCTCGTTATTTTGGAAAAATATTTATGTTTGGAAAACTGTATCTCGTAAAATATTGAACATGTAGAGTTCTAGTAGGGGTCAAATATTTGCTAATG
The DNA here is from genome assembly GCF_000696795.3 of Halyomorpha halys. Taxonomy (NCBI): domain Eukaryota; kingdom Metazoa; phylum Arthropoda; class Insecta; order Hemiptera; family Pentatomidae; genus Halyomorpha; species Halyomorpha halys. Next base: position 79,328 of record NW_027106661.1, read on the forward strand.
CACCATACTTTAAATGATTTTCTGATAGGTTTTTTAATGTTCTAGGTAGTTCTAGAAGTTTGGAGTACCGAATAAGAAAATTAAATTTTTGTAACGTTTTAAAACATGGTTATAAAATATATATATAGACTATGGTTGGCAGAGACATCAATTGTTTCTATGAACTATATATAGTTTTCATTATAGTAATCGGAAAATGTGTGCGTGGGTGAGGTACTGTTTCCTCTCCCTCTCCCTCCCCCCCTCCCCCCGGGCTCTTCGACTATTCTATACCTTATTTATCAACTTTCTTTTCACCATGAATTTTATTATTTTTGTATAGCTATTATATTAGACTAATCGATTGTATAGATTATTTTTACTTTTATTTTATTATTCTTTCATTTTCATACACGGTTTATAAAATAGATCAACAACTATAACATTTTTTCTCTCATTCCTCTTAAAAAAGTATTTAATACTTTTTATCGTGCGTTAGGTAATTTTCAAGATACTTAACATTGAATAAAAAATGAGCGAACATTTAAATTAATGTTGCTTTTTTGAATAAAGTCAAATTTCAGTGTTGTGACATGGAACAGTTCAATTACCTACTTTTCAAGAACATTTATTGTCTCTGTTGTATAGTCAGCGTAAACATTTTAATTATTTCTTAATAATAAAATAGGCGTAAGCTCTTGAAAAAATACTGTCTTCTAAAAAAAAATCGTAATTTTGAGTGTGCAGAAATAAAATAAGAAAAGCGGAAACTTTTATTGGATAAACATTATTAATAAATTATTTTTGGACATAAGAAACTCAATAAAGAAGATGAAACTGAAATTTATTTACTGTAAATTGATATTTACCTATAAACAAAAATAAACTTCAATATACTATCACTGGGCACCGATGTCCGGTAACGTCACGTTTCTTTTTAAAATTGAAGATGTACTTTTTTTTATTCATTTAAAAAATTACATCCAATATGGTCCGACCAGATGATTTGGTCGGTGCCAAAATTACACATAAAAATTATAGACATAAGTGAAATTCATTAATTTTGACTATTAGGGCATTGTGGAGGCCCCTAAAATTTTTAAGAGAGATTAGCACAATCTGAATTGATCTCAAGTGATACAACTAATAATTTAATTAACAACTACTAAAATGAAAATAATTATTAAAAAAATAGAATAATAAAAATAACTCAACTTGAAGTGAATAATAAAGTTGCAAATTTACAATTAGTAAATTCATACAGTAATGAGAATTAAACAAGGTGACTGAGAATATGATAAAAATAAAGATCCAATAATATCCAAATAAATATATATTACTAAGCAAACATACATTACTAATTCTAATCATAATATAATTATGTGGAGTTGAGAAAAAATACAGGCAGGTGAATCAAAGTCAGTTATTGAGAATTATATGAAGTAAGAAAGTACCCAGTTAAATATTTCTTTTTTAAGTTTTCTTTGGCGGTTGATTTATTTATTAGGTTGATTGATATGGTACCATATAGTTTAAGTTTCGTTTACCAAATTTATTGTTATAGGGTGGTTCGATAAATTTAGGTATATTATGTCTTTTCTAAATACTTTATTATCCATAAATTTAAAGATAATTCAATTTTTTACATGTCTTATTAAAAACCTAAGTCTGCCAAATTTAATCCTTTGAATTCCACTGAGCTAAATACTTAAGCTAGTTGTAATATATTAAGAATTATTGGCTATAAACGTAAAGCTATACAGCGTCTACTAAAATAAAAATTGGCATATAAGGCTTGAGTATAGTCATAGTCTAAGAGTCCGAGGGGAAAAATCAAGTTATTTCAACCCAATTTTTGATTACTTTAATGAAAAATAAACATAGTTCAAAGTCAAAATTGTTGACTCTGCCATAGTTGGGTGCAATAAAATATGGCGACTGCTATAAAATATTAGTAAAATGCCGTAGAGCATTTGCGACTGGAGGTACCCCAGGGCTTGACATCCTTTATAATTTACTCCTTGGGCTTTCATTCCACAAAGATTGCCATTTATCTTTCTTCCTTTTCAAGTGGTTTGCTCATTTCTGATGGAGTTAAAATTGCTTTACCCCGTCCCGGAAGCACGAGTGCTTCTCTTGCAGGTGATCGGCTAGTTCATTCCCTGCGATTCCTACATGGCTTGGAACCCATATAAATGTAACTGACACACCCATATTGTGTAGGGTGTTGAAGTAAACCTTTTAACGAGCTTAATGAATCTGTAATTATCGTTATGTTGTTGTGGTTCAAAGACAAACAGAAGTGAAGTGCTGCTGCTATTGCATTGAGTTCCGCAGTGGAATATGTTGCATAGTTTGAAACGATTGTTGATTCTAAACTCTAGTAAAGTATTTAAAAGCAAAAATTGACCTGCCAATAATTAGTGCGCTTACCCTAGTAGCAGGTGTAGGAGTTTCTAGGGCATTTCCCAACATTAATTCGCAAAATATTTATTTCTCCTTATTCCAAATAAAGTTATGAATTATGAAAAACAATATCTCAGGGCCTATTAGACGCACAGATGCCTTTTAGATCTATTAGGACTCAAATTAAAGATAGTTGAATGTACTATGTTGTTGTTAATGTTTATCTTCGTAGGAAGAGCAATTTCTATGATATTCGCCTGAATAAATTTACAAAATATTTATTTTTTTCTTATTTAGAAATAAATGTTGCTTTTTGAAAAACATTATCTATTGAACACAAATAGCTTAGAGCTCATATTAGACAATTGACTCTACTTTAATATAGTAAATTATATTAATTAGTATAGTACTATAGAGTTTTTTAGTGTTGTGTAGGTAGTTTTTGAATGGAGCTGTGAATTAAAAAGAAGCAAACATTCTAGATTTTTCCCCGATATAAACTTCGGGGGTGTAGGCCTTAAATAGATCAATATTTACTCTTTAATGACTTTTATTCATTGTATAGTATACGTAAATATTGAACCATTTTCTATCAGAAAATATCATTTTCAGTGTTGCAAATTGTTTTTTACTTGATAGAACTCAAAAATGAATTTTTTATATCTTCTGGAACAGCTGATCTTTTATTCCCCCTTACTATGTTTGGTAGTCATCAATTGTGTCCCTTAATTGTATAAAGCTTTCATTGAAGTAACCAACATTTGGGATGAAATAACTTATTTTTCTCTTCTCTTGGGCTCTTGGATTATGAACAACAAAAGACTATCGTCGTTTGCAAACAGTGTTATATTCGAATCCATTGAAATGAGATTGGTTCACAATTAGGTCTAAATTATTTTTTTTATTTTAGCACCTGTAAATTTAATTTGTAACCAAGAAATGAGCTGTATTCAGGCATGGCATGAGTTGGCATGAGGGAGACAGCACACAGTGCTGCATCACCCTGACGTTAAGTAAATTATTTCCTAGGAACTCAAAACTGTCAAAATGAAATCGATAACTTTTTTTCTAATGATTAACACATTTTCCCCCTTAGGTAGTCGAGACAACATGTACGAATGTTTTATCAAGGAATGTAGTGGCGATATGAAGGAACGAGAATAAAAGATCAGCACAGATAGCAGCTAAATGATGTTACAACTTGTAGGTACTCACATGAAGATGAAAACTACTACAAAATGGATAAAGATAAGAACAAACGTTACAAACTTGACTGAATGACTTAGCAAAGTAGACGGATAGTATACCAGGGCTCCGCAGGAAGTTCAGGAATTGCGAAATACACTGCACACAGATGGACTGCGGAAGTTGAGAAGGCCGTGGCTCTTGTATTTGTTGCGCAAGGTTAAGCATAACCATTCTAAGGTGGTAATTATTCAATTAATGAACTTTTTTGTAGTGACGCCTTCCCTTTGTTTCTCTATATTGACTAAGGATTGTTTAGTTAGTTTGTTTAAGTAAAATTAAGATGACAATCTGTACCATAGAATGGAATAAAATAAGTATTTTACTCTCGAAGAAGAAGTAGAAAATGAAACATTTAGTCTAGTAAAACTAGTTAATCTATACCACAAACAAACACTGGGACTCATTTAGGATTTACCTGACAGAAGGTTAACATGGTGTCCTCACGTCAAGAAAAAACGTAAAACACTAAATTTCCGTCTTAGACAATTATATTCCATACTACATAGATATTCTCATTATCCCGTTAACGTAAACAATTACTTACTAAAACCCATATGGAGTTAAGCCTGCCAAATTTATGGACCTGCTAAAAAGTCACAGATTCAGAAAAGACAAACTTTTCAACCGAAATTTTTAAGACTGACAACGAACTCACCACTCTACGTTTCAAACGAGACCATTCACACCGACCTATGCATTCCGTCTGTAACGGACCACATTCATATGACTTACAAGAGGTTTCAAAACACACTACATAGACATTCCAATAAATTTATACGACAGATGGCAACTCAAGACATCCCTGACGTAGCTTGGCGTATGCTGAAGAGGAGTAGGATGAAATTTCTTTACGTACTAAAAATGAAGATAACAAGAATTATGTAGGAATTAATCGTGATATGGAGCTGAAACGTAAGGTAAGTGATGTTAGGGGGAGGGGGAGCAACGTTGGTCAATTCTGGGAAGAAAATTGTAGAAGTAATAGGAGAATAAGAGATAACTTTAGCTCAACAATCACGGCAGTGTCCGTCCGATTGAGTGAGCTCGTGTCTGCTTCTACTCTCCTGTTAAAATATAAAAATTTTCCTACTAGAGTTGACTTAGGAATTGGCTGTTCAATTCTAATATTTTTTCCTTCAGCCTTAAGGAACGCTTATAGGTCCTCTTTTTAATGAGCTATAATTTAAAATTGTATCTTGATGATAAAAAGCGGGAAAGATAACACACAAATTGGAATTACAACAAGTTTTTAAATATTTTAATTAAAATATCTTAAAAGTTGAAAATCGATTTTCAAGGATATTCATTACTTTATCCTCTTTGTGATGGCCTATAATTGTACAAAATTGTACCTCGATGCTACACCGAGTTAAAGAGATAAATAGTGGAAAAGATAGCACAAAAAAAAATATATTCTTAGAGTAATTACGTAATTAGTAATACGTTCGAACTTTATTCCTGATGGGGTAAACACGTAAGGGGTTGCTATCCTCAGGTCGAGATTGTAAATATTGTTTATAATTTATTTAACATTGTTCTATTATGTTAATTTTATTTATTTATTTTTCCGTTAATATCGTATAAAGATTTTATTTATTTACTTTTATTTTTATTATATTTTTTTTTCTTTTTATTTTAGTTATGAATTTGTTCCATTAGCAATATTACTAATTGGCCGAGTTTGTGGCCGATTGTAATAATACTTATCAATAAATAAATATTATATAACTCCAGTATAATAGTCATTGTTTTGTCATTATAGCATTATTTGTTTTTATATTTTATGAATTGCTCTCTTGAGCGTATGTTTATCGATGTTTAGCGTTAATTTAAACTTTTTAGTTAATTAATAAATCATAAAATAATTTTTTTTTTGAACCAGCTGCTGTTTTAGTTAATATCAACGTCAAACATCGATGAATTTTTAATGATGTCGAATAGAATTTTATGAATTATTTGTTCAATAGCGAATTATTTTTGAAAATATGGAAGGTTAACCTAAGTAGTCAATAAAATAAATCAAACAAAAACGATGAATTCTTATATTTTCCTTTTCATTTGTTTATTCTTAATGAGCGCATGAGCTCTGCTGAAATGAAAACTATAGGTTCTTTAAAAAAAAAAAAACCTAAATCGATTTTAGTAGAGGTACACAATATTTGATATAACTAGGTTGTTAAATTCCTATACTATAGGTAGTGAGTAATTTGAAATTAAGTGGCGAAAACAAACTTTTAGGAGTACTAAATAATAGATAAATATAAAATATTTAAGATGAGGTGTAGATAGTTGACCGTAGATTAATGATTGGAGAAGTTTGTCGAGGGGTGCGGTCAGCAAAGAACAACATAAATAAACAAAACCATATTTATTTATTTTATGCCGACGTTTCGACCTGAGTTTCAGGTCTTCATCAGGGGTTACGGCGTAGAAGGTAGGCCATCATCATTAAAATCATTAAAATATTTAAGAATTTTATATTTAACTAAAGAAGAAAATAAATATTTTCTTGTTTCCACTGTTGTTATGGCAATGATCAGATTTCACTTACGGTTATTAATACAAGAAGTGTCATCTTAATAATAATAAAGAAATTGCAGTTTCGAAACGTAAAAGAATTACTTTGATCTCGAAGTTGGATGGTAAGTGGAAGTTGTGGAACACTATATTTTAGCTATTGGTCGTTTTATTTTAGATAAACTTTCGATTATATTCAGTTAATTATATTTATTTGGTCATGTATCTACTTATGTTTATGAAAGAGGCACGCATATTCCAAATAGTTCACGAGTGAAACCACAGCTATTTTAATAAAAATTGAAAAATTGAGATGAATATGGATGATCTATATTTGGATTTAACAAGTAGTTGAGTAAACACTGTTGATATACAATTCCTCCAGCTCGCTGTGGCTGTGCTAGATTGTTATCTTTCCAGCCGAAATTCCTGCGTCACATGTGACGCACCCACTGCAACCTTCATTTATTTATCAGTCTGGGGAAGTGAACCTCAAAAAGATTAGATTGTACCTAGTCTAGGACAAGTGTTGCTGAGAGTTGGTGAGATCACCACAATGTCTTTCGAATCACTTCGAGGTAAAATTACTTTTTGGAAACCCTCAGAATTTTTACTAGAAATGAATTCGCAAATTCATTTGTTAATGTCAGAATAATTATTTCATAATTATTATAATTTCTTGTTTTCAGATAATGTTAATTGTTCTGAATATGTTATATGTTCTCTCTCTTATGAATAAGATTATGGCAATATGGACTAGACATGCCCTTCCATCGAACCTGTTTAGTATATTTCTGGTTATTTTACAAGTTGGTTAAAACGGAGATACGGCATGATTGAAACCTGAGTCCACTACTGTTCATTTCAGTTAAGGAGTTATCTATTCGGAGGACCAATGGGCAAATTAGGAAATTCCAACGAGAATGTGTCAATCTGAGCCTCTCGCCCCATTCCTGTCGCATTATTATTTTCACAAAGAACTAAACAGAGTTCACAACACTACAATTCCTGATTGAGTCTCAGCGTTAAAGAAACCAATGATATAATAGAGGAGAATAGACTGCGATGGCCTGGGCACCTTTTAAAGAAGGGACCTAGCACAATTGCTTGAGAGACATATCGAGCCGAAGAGGGTGGGAAATGAGGAAAAGGGCTATCGAGAAATAAATTGGAAGATCAAGAAAAGAAGAATTTCCAGATAAGAGAACTTCAGTGGTATAAAAAAATGCAACTATTGGAATAAGCTGTTCAAAGAGAATTGAATGCATATGAGAAAAAATGTATGAACTAAAAGGACCGTTTTCATTTACTTGATGTTTTTCGTTCGTGTATCATCTATAACTACTATATGATAGAAAGGATGTAGTTAAGTAAGTTACAATTAAAAAAAAAATATATATATATATTAGTAATAAACTAGAACATTATTAGGCTTTCGGGAACACAAAAGATATTGAGGGCAACACGAGTTGAGAATGAAATTCCATTGAGCCGAGAGCACCTCTGGAATCCGGCATCTGCTCTCTTCCATCTCTGAGATAAAATTAATCTTAGAGAATGGAGAAGCTCTTAACTGTTCCCTTGTCAGGTGTTAACTTAATCGGAATACTTAATGGACTTCATGTCGGCTAAAGGGACCATAAGTATTTTTATGTTCATAAGTATCCTGTAGTTGGCAAACCAGTGAATATTCCCATATGAATTATTTGCATGAGTACTTGGGTTAGAAGGAATGTAAAAATTAATCCAACTTGGCAAATAATAATTTTATGCATTGAAACATATTAATATTGGAGACAACTTTTACAACATGACATTTATAATTTTTATTTTGAACAGCTTTATTATTATTTTTTTTTTTAGCGAAATTCATTTTTAAATTATTCGATATCAATCAGAATGATTGAGGAAAATACTCCTTGGTGCTCATTAAACCCACATTGTAAAAAATAAAACTATATAAATACTACAGGAGACCGCGCGTCGATTCCGACTTACTAGACGGTCTAAACTTTCAATCCATTGCAAAAAGCTGATCTACATGACTATAATAAAGCCTATCTGGAAATATTGTCTTGGGCTTTGGAGCTCCACTTAATCTTGGAGTTCCTCTCATATCCAATCCACACAATCCAAAACCCTTCGTAAAATCTGCAATGCTCCTTCCTTTCTCACAAAAAAATAATATATAAAGACCTTAATAATTCCATATTTAACCGATCTAGACCGAACCAGATATCAATCCTT
>NW_027106661.1:87792-106516 GCF_000696795.3 Halyomorpha halys
TTTCGGAAAAAAAAGATTTTTTATATTACATTTTCAAACTAATTTAGAAACAAATTTAATAACTTTAATTTTAATCTCTAGAGATGTCTGTGGATTGTCAATTTTAGTTTCTTTCTATCTAAAATAAAATTAATATATTGTAGATATTAGAATAAATGTTAACTAATACTTTCGTAGAGAATTATTTATAATACCAAAGAATTTTAATAACATGTTTGAAATTTCAATAAGGTGTGAAGAAGCAAGGAAAGAAGTTTGAAATCGTCAGTTAAAAAATATCTAAAATTATATACATATACATGAAAAAACAACAAAATTAATAAAAAAGAGATTTTCTTATAAAGTTTTGTTTTTTACAATGTAGATTTAATTGAGGTCGTAAGAATATTTTCCCTCAATCATTCACAGTGATAATTAATTTAAATGTAATTATTTACACTTAACACAGATATTTATTATTTTTTAAATATTTAAATGGAGAGATTTTATGTTTTTGGTAGTTTAATAGATTTTATAGTATTTAGATATTAGTTTAATTTAGTTGATTAATTAAGTTAATTTAGTTTTTATTTAATTGAGGTCCTAAGAATATTTTCCTAAATTAATATTTTCCTATATTAATATAAGAATATTTTCCTATATTAATATTCCTAAGAATATTAATATAGTTAATTAATTAAGTTAATTTAGTTTAAATTAGTTTTTATTTAATTTAGGTCGTAAGAATATTTTCCCTCAATCATTCACAGTGATAATTAATTGAAATGTAATTATTTACACTTAAAACAGATATTTATTATTTTTTAAATATTTAAATGGAGAGATTTTATGTTTTTGGTAGTTTAATAGATTTTATAGTATTTAGATATTAGTTTTAACCGCTGTTAAACTGAAAATCTAATCGAATCTACGGAGTTAATATTTTCTTCAAGTACATGTTACAATGCCTTATTATGGATGCATTTGTTTCGTCTTCCAACGATCTTTATCTAACAACGAATTTTATTTTTAATTATGTATTATTTACTTCCATTCTTTCATAGCTCATTTAAAATGATTTATTATCTCTATTTGGTTAGGCTGTTGATGTAAGTTGTGTTATCATGGCATGTTCAAAACTTTGTAACAGGATCCTCTCGTAATATCTCAGTTTTAGTTTATTTTCAAACTATGATTATTTTTTTTTTAATTTTTACTCTTATTAATATTAGCGAATAATTAATAACTTTATTATAAAGCATTAATGTTTGCTTATAAATTTTCACCTGTTACTGTGTGAGAGTAGCTTAACTCCTATTATCAGCTTATCAGGTAATTATCCCATATAACACCAAAGTAAATTTGCCTTCTATATCGCCTATACATCATGTGGATTATTATCGATATTACGTATTGATTAGTCTGTCATTAATCGATTGTGGAAAATATAATAAAAAAAAACTTTCCATAACACATCTTAAGAGCTTCCTAATATTTTTTTCTTACTGTTTGTTAGAATTTGAGGTTGAAAAGGATTTGGGAGGTTGTCAAAATAAAATTTGTGAATATCAATTAAGTTTTTGAATTGAGAGCATTGTTTGTTTTTGTTGCCTTTGTATCACGTTTTCTTTGCATTCTAGTAAATCTCAATCGGTTTCAAACGTTTTCTGAGATTTAAGATAATAATACAACCAATTATATAGCAAATAATAACTCCCTTTTGGTTAGTATTAATATAAAATATGAACAAAAATATAAATATTCTTTTGAAACTTTTAGGTGAATTATCATCATATTGATGATATTTATTTTCAGACAGTTTAGATAAATGATACTGCGAATTTTACAACGCATACAAACTGTCTAATGTCTTTGATTTATTTGTTTTCAATATTTGAATGAATACTCTCTTTTCTAACTGTTCAGATTAATGAAATAGCAAATTATGAAGCCCTCTTGGTTAGTATTAATATAAAATAAAAAGATTTTTTTTTAAATTTTAGCTGAATTATTATCATGTTTATGTTATATTTATTTATGTCGTATTTGTTATATTATATTTATGTTGACAGGATAACTAACTCAAATTAAAAAAAAAAAAAAATACTTTTAATATTGTTTCTTGTCATTTTATTTTGCCAAAATATGGAAGAAATATTAAGAGATAATAGTTTTCTAAAATTTACATTTCTCTCTTAACAAATTGTTCAATGCTAGATTGTTACACAGTCAATATTGAAAATACAAAGACTGTTTTATAGAGCTAGTTATTCTGTTAAGCGTAAGTCTCTACCGGTATTGAGTAACTGTTTATTCATACTGAACAGTTATTCTTATAATATTATAGTTACTAAAATAGTAATTATTTCTTGAGGCACGGCGTGAAAAAGAAAAAACTGAAATGTCTGTTTTTTAAATTATCATTGCAAGAAATATAACAAAAACTATTCGATATTTTACAGTGAAACTAGGTATACAAGAAAATACTAAAATATTGCATTTTTTTTTTCGTTTATAACCCCCCTCCTGGACATTTCTCAAGGTCTTGAGTTCGTTTGCAAAATAAAAGTCAACCACCCAGGTCGGATCCTAACCTAAAAGTTCCTCGTCTACAAACAGTCCCTAATATTCTATATCGATCTACTATTAATGCGTAACTGAATTTTTTTTTGTAGTGTTATTTATTTTTTAAAAATTTGAATGATTTAATAATTTATTAAAACTCTTATTTGGCAGTTTGCAGAAACCTCTTAAAGTTGGCATAAATCTATCATAAACCTATTTAGAGGATTCATATTATTTGACATTAAAATTTATTCTTTTTTAAGTTCTTTTTTTATATTAGCTCAAGTCCTCTATTGAGTACCTATACAGTCCCAAAATGGGAAAGTCATAATGATTCCTCAAACAAATATTGACTTCCCTAGAAGGGAATCGAACCCAAAACGTTCTGAACCAAGAATCCTGGAACCCTCAGCTCAACCTCCTCTGTTCTCAGGCTCTAAATTTTTTTTTTTTAAACTCTTACCTACTTTTTCAAGACTGCCGACTTTTGGTTAGAATAACAAACACCATAAAATCAGTCTGTATTTACAATATTGATTTTACAACAATCTTAAAATAAATTGAATAATATTCAAGAGCAAAATATGAATTTTAGTAAATTATTATCTCTTAATATTTCTTCTATACTTTGGCAATAGAAAAAGGTCTTACCTACAAGAAAAACTGTTTGAAGAATTTTTTTCTTTAGAAATTTGATTTAGTTATTCTTCCAACTTATATCTCCATATCTATTTCAATTAATATATATTACTATTAACCAAGAGGCAGTTTTTATTCACTGTATAATTCGCTACATCATTTATCTGTCATGACGGTGATAATAACCTCTATTGTTCGCGTGAGATAGGTCGAGTTCGGTACACATTGATTATTTTAACAAATGTAATAAACACGAAAGTCTGAGTAATTTATGATTGTTTTTAATTTTTATTATCTTTGCATTAGCTAACTAGACAAACCCATGTTTATTATTTTAATCAAGAACCGGAATATATCAATTAAGCATGATTGGTGAGTTGTGAAATATTTAATTTAAATTTCTTGATGAGCTGTTTGAAACTGGGTAGTATACTTAATGCAATGTATTATTATTAACTGTTAATATCGTATCCACAATTGTTAACTTTAATTCCATTGTCATCCATTGTGAATGCGTAACTCATTAAATTTGCATGATATATGGTGTAATGTTTCGTTCTGCCGCTTAAATAAAGTAGAAGAGTGTGGTAAAAAGGGAATACTTTAGCAAAAATTATTTTGTTCATTTTTATTCATAAAGTCCTGTTTTGGTCAGAATCCTGAGGATTTCCATACCTCATCAAGAATTTATTTCGCAATTAAAACGTTATTCAGGCAAGCAATACATTTCGAGCCTCAACTCTCACATTCAGGTTTGGCAATGATAAATGTAATAATGGATATAGAAAAAAAAAGGAGGGTATTATAAAAAACAATAAGGTATAGACAATGGCTTAAAAAAAAATTAAAATTAAGGGAAAAGATTGCCGTATTCACGCTAAACCGTTCCTCATACCGCCAAATCCCGATTTTTCCCTAACTTCTTTGAATTAAAAAAATAAAATACTCAGATACGTAAAATAAAAATATTTTCCTCTAAAGAGTAGCTAAATTAGATATGAATATAATACAGCATTTATGTAATTTTTCGTTCGGATATCTTTATCTTAAAAACTACCAAGAACACTAGAAAATCTAAAAGAACATTATTTAAAGAAGAGTAAGTTTGCTGAAATATTAGCAATTAGCAAATATAGAGCTATTTACGTCCAATAGTTCTCGAGATATGGACTTTTAAAAAGCAACATTTTATAAAAATGTACTGAAATATCAGTAGTTAGTTAATTTATTTCGAGAAATCTATATCACAGGAACTATGTGACGTACAGATATCTATTAGCAATCAAATTAAAGTTAGTTTAATGTACTATAAAGTAGTTTATGACCTTTACCTTCGCAGGAATAGTAGTTCTCATGATTTTTGCTAAAATAAATTGATTTACAGTTGTTCCGACAATAAGTTTGATTTATGAAAAAACTTTATTTCAGAAACAATTGGACTTACAGATGTCTGCCAGCACTAAAATTCAGGCTAGTTAAATTTACTATAAAATAGTTAATAATGATTATTTTTGTATAAGTAGTAGTTTTTATGATATTTCACAAAATAAACTCACCAAATGTTAATTTCTAGTTGTTCGTATAAAATGTTGGATTTTTGACAAAAATATATCTCTAGACCCATAAGACGAACATATGTCTGCTAACACTCAAAATAAAGGAAATTTAACTTACTATATAGTAGTGTATAACACTTATCTTCGTAGGGGTACTAGTTTTTATGATATTCACGTATGAATAGAAATTTGGCAAATGAAGATATTTCCGAACAACTATAAATCAATTTATTTTAGCAAATTTCATAAAAACTACTACTCCTACGAAAATAAACGTCACAAACTACTTTATAGCTCATTAAACTAGCTTTAAGTTGAGTGCTAATAGACATCTGTACGTGAAATACATGCATACAACATTTTTATGAAATGTTGCTTTTTAAAAAGTTATATCTCGAGAACTATTGAACGTAAATAACTTATAAATTTTAGCAAATTTACTCTACTTTAAATGACGTTCTCTTAGATTTCCTATTGTTGTTGGTAGTTGTAAAGATATAGAGCTCCGAATGAAAAATTAATTACTTTTAGCGTTTTGAAACAGCCGCCATTTTTGATTCCCCCTGCATATACTTGGCAGACTCATTAACGTTGACTATTAATTATACGTAGTTTTCAATTAAAAATTGGAGTGAAATAACTGCCTTTTTACTCCTCCTGGGCTCTTGTACTAAAATCAATAAAGTCAGTCCAATTTAACTTAAAGATTATTTGATATATGAGTACTGCGATAGGATGTGTTGAATATACGCGACGGTCCTAATATCACTTTTGAAATTTTTGCTTACAATAGGAAGATGAGACTTTAAGTTAGTTTAATAGGGCTATATTTAAAAAGCGCCTAAAATTGAAAACAGATTGATAAGAACACATATAAATGTGCTATGTAAATATAATCTATATACTATAATATTTACGTTCAGCCCAGGGATCTCCGAACCAATCCCTATCACCCATGTGAATGGCAAGGCAGGAATCCAGGATCCGAACGCGTCTTTCTAAGCCTCATCACTAGTATTCTATTGAGAGCAAAATTGGGCATAAAGTAATTGAAATTATTAATTACAACTTATAAATTCAATTTCGGACCATTGGTATGTAATTCTAATTGTAATTGCAATCACTTGTTGCCTGACTCTGATTGGTAGCACTCTAACGACATTTTAAATTAGCAGATCTCGGGACCATCTTCTTTTCACGAGCCACAAATGATTGTCAGGAATGAAAGAGGATGCAAATTTAGAAACTAGGCGGTTTGAGTGGTAAGGGAGTTTATAATAGAAGTAGTGATATCTGGTTCGGGCTAGATTGGTTACATAGGGAACATTAAGATCTTTATGTATGATTTTATTAGTGACAAAGTAAGGAGAATTGAGGATTTCACAAAGGATTTTGGATTGTAAGGATTGGATACGAGAGGAATTCGAAGGTTTAGTGGAGTCCCAAAACTCAACTCCGTATGTCCAGATTGGCCTTATTACAGTCATGTAGATCAGTCTTTTGTAATGAGTTGGAAGTCTAGACCATTTGTCTAGTAAGTGCTGTAATAGTCGAAATCGACGTGCAGTTTCCTGTCTTTTCAGTATTGTGTGAGGATTCCAGGTTAATCGTTTGTCCAGGTATAGTCCAAGGTAGCGGATCTGTTCGACAGGTGTGCCTTTGATTTAAATCGAAAAAAAAATCTATCCTAAACGTATAAGTGGTTTATGGCCATTTAAACTACACGAAATGGTACAAGTTGGACTTTCGTGAACAAAGTAGAACCGGAGATATAAAATAAAAAGTTTGAGAATTTATTCATTTAATTACTTTTTCCCCCTTTTAAAGGCATGAAATCTAAAAGAGATCGGAATAGAGAAAATTCAGCTTTCAAACAGTTTGGTAACGAGTTATTCAGATAAAAGTGTGAGGGTTTATGAATTGTTTTCATGAACGCGTGACATCAGTAGAAAAAAATAATCAAGACATTTTCGATTTAGAAGCGAATTTGTATAATTCGATATCCCATGTTTTTTTAGAAAAATTTTTTAGTCCAAATTAATGAAAAAGATTTTAACAAATGCTAACGATTGTGAGTGGTAAACGTATTATTTGGACATTTTATTTGAACACAGATGAAGCTCGACCACTGGTAAGATATTCGCATGAAAAATTCTAGTTAAAATTGAACATTGAAAAAAATCATCCAACAACCAGACCATTCACTACCATCGACGCAGTACTCTCTTGTTATTTAGAAAATGTACAGTCTTAATATTTTATTATACTTCAGGTATCATGAATTTCTTTCTCAGAGTGTGAATTGATGAATAAAATAAATCTTTAATTTAATTAAATGATATTTCCCACTGTCAAATTGTATTTTCTAATCCTAAAATAATAAAATTGCCAACAAAGGCTTCTCAGGTTCTAGCCTTTGTTAACAATTTTATTTTATTATTAGTTTCGCTTTTAACCTGTGAGAGTCTCACGAACATTATATACACGTTTGTCACTTCCAATCCAATTGGAACAAATCCAAGACTGTACAAATGCTTGGTAAACAAAAGAAGTAATTAAGGTCCATATCCACAAAGTTGTTTGTTTCTGTCTGCTATTTAATTCGATTTACTCTAATTTCATTGTAAAAAAATACCAATTAAGAATAGGCTAAACGAAATGAAACGTAAATGTCAGGAAACTAGGTTGTAGATGATACAACTTCATACATCTTGTACTACATAACCTATCTATTCAACCTTCATTCCATAATTTCTAACAGAAACTTGTTAATTTGACTACCTAGACATATATACGTGTTTAGAAATATATGTTTGTACTGTGTTAAATAAATTATAAGCTGCTTAGAATAATAAACAAGATTTGAAACAATCGATAGAATTTATAATATACCATCTTAAACTACAGTCAACTATTGAATCTGAAGGATAGGGAAATTATTTAATTAATTAAAACACATAGAGCACAAAAATTTGTCTGTTGGCAGTTCTAAAACAATACTAACTGAACACAAACGTGTGGAAGTTACACTAGCGCCATTTGATTTGTGCTCATGAACCAACACTCAAGGGATTGGGCACAAATTCGGATCAACTTGTTACAGTATGTTTCAAATAACTCCTCCACACGCTTACACATGCTCGAGTTATATTTGACAAGCTTGTTGATGTCTTTTTACGGTTTTTATTCCCTCCTAGTAAAATTGCGAGTGATTTAAAATTACTGCCTGAACAAATCTAATTGGCTAATTTATCTTATCCTTTCAAATTTATTTTATCTTTGCCGCTCCATTTAGAATTTTATATTATTGACTTGGTGCTTGATTGTAAAGGATCAGGTTATATATATGAGGGTGGAGCGGCGGAGTTGGCAAGTGTCTGGAGAAGAAGTGCTTCACATCTCTATTGTTTTTCAATAATGAGCTGGTATCGGGAAAAGTGCTATCCACAGCTTCCTCTTATTTTTGCAAAAGAAGCATATTTCTTACCTCTCTTCTGCCCAAGGCAAGTTTAGTTATTGTTACAACTTCTATCCATAATTTTATTTGCAATTTTGTGCATATATATTTTCTATGTAATTTACGATTTATGAAATGAAATGAAATAAAAAAATAACTTTATTCTGGGACATATGTCCCCTAAGAATAATTACAAGGTTCATATAGTGAGATTTTTATCTGGCGAGCGTTTACAAATTTTCAGATAGTAAAATGAAATTACATTGGTATATTGGCTTTACTACTGTTTATATGTTAATCAATAACTGCCTATTTATTTGATTACAAAGATGTGGAGGTTTGGTTGTACAGTAAATGAAGGAATAGGTGTTGTTTAAAGGAGAGAATGGATGAGGACTGGCGAATGGAGATGGGAAGAGAATTTCAGAGGGAGGTTGCACGTATGGCGAAGGATTTGCTAAAGAAGGAGGTTCTGTAGGAGGGCATATATAAATCATTCGGATGGGATCTGGTGTTTAATGAGTGGATGGATGAACGAAGAGTGAGGAGATCTAGGATATAGGTAGGTTTTTTGATGTTAAGAACTTGGAATAGAAAAACACCAAGGAGGTATTGCCTTCGGGAGGTTGGATAGAGCCACTTCAACTCGGAATACCAGCGGGAGACTTGAGAGTGCCTAGGGAAACCAAAGAACAGTAAAAATATTAAGGTTTTCTTCTATATCTGATAAAAAATTGATGATAGTGAATCTCTACCTCCTAAGGCCCAATATAACTTTACCTACTGGTTGAAAATTTATTTTATGTATTTGCTTGGACCACAATGGGTTAGGAAACCCTTTTGTGACGTATCTGTCCTCAATTAAGTAGGATTTTGGCCCTTGAAACGACTGGAAAAACGTATGATTGGAGGCCCCATTGCATAAGTTATAGTAAAGTGATTTCTGACTTTATAAATGCATTTATTTCAAGAATATAGATCCTAAATGGCGCCGTCCATTGACTTTACCAAGAGTGTCAGTGGCATGCTTCAGGTTGGCTACTGGACATGGATATCTACGACACCACCTGAAGAGGATAGGAGTGGCTGAGTCTTCAGACTGCGTCCTATGTGGAGTTGGTGAGATGACCGGCGATCACATATTTGCATGTGCGACAACGGCAAAGCTAAATTATACTGGGCTGTTCGAAACAAAATGGCAGAAATGCCTCCTTTGGCGTAGAATTCAATAATATAGATGTAAAGATATTACCAGAGCCTTAACACATGGAGGTGAAGAACTAAGAAGCTTGCAGAGACCGATCAGTCAATATCTTATGGTATGAAGGCAAGGAGATTATGGATGGACGGGACAAATGGCTGTAAGCAATCACTCAAGATTCTTTTAACCAACAATGAATACCTGTATGGCAAGAGGCCATGTGGAAGACCAAAAACCAGGTGGATAGGCAGAATCAACAATGATGTAAAAAGAATTGGAAAGCAGTAGTCCAAGACAGGTGTGGAGAATGCTGGTTCGGGAGGTCAAAGATCTACAAGGTTTGTAAAGCCAACCAAAAAAATATATATATAAAAATAGATAGTTTGATTGTTTATCTCACAAAGAGTAGTAAAAAAGCACCTGTCATTTTTGGCTTTGACGGGATGTCTTTCGTTAGTGACCTGTACACCCACTTTTATTCTCAACCGCTTTGAGGAAGGATACGTTTTACTTCTGTTTTGCAGCTTAAGATAGAAATTATCACTTCCATTCTCATAAAATACTCCAAAATAACTTTCACATAAAACATCCCTAAGGTAAATTCCAGATGTGGAGAAATCCTTTGTCTTATGCTTGCCGCTTTATTGTACTTTGTACTTCTCTTCACCAAAAACTTTGTCCAGAGAGTTCCTATCTTCTAGCAATTATTCTATAGATTATTATATTTTCCTTTTAATCTATGTGTTAGTCTTATTCTCGTAAAATGTATCTATTTGTTTGTTTTTGGTAAACTGATCTACTGCTGTGACTATGAATGATGGTCTGATCTCACATTACTGTCTAATATTGAATTTGTTTAGCGGGTCACTTAAGAGGATCTAGGAGGGTGAATTCCGGAGAGCGAATTTGTTGATCGGGTGAATTGAAAAATTGTGAAAGGGTGAAATTGGAGGAGCAGAAATGAGAAAGAAAAATAGGAATGAATTGAAACATTTGTATTTGTTGTACAGACCGAAATGGATTGTAAAAGGAAACTGTAGGGGGGAAAAAAATTGTTTATTATATCTTATTATTGTATCTTTTTTTTTCTGATTATGCCATGTATGTGTAATTTATATATGTCCGATTACGGATTGATGAGTATGCTGTGTGAGATAGCAACCTGATGTATTTAGGCAGCATAGATAATAAATAAAGTATTTCTCTCTCTCTCTCTCTGTAGCTGTTAAGTAGTTGAACAGAGCTGTTGAAGGACACTCTAGGAGACAAGTTGTATATAATATGTACAATATAATCATAGTATTCGTATCCTTGTTTTTCAAATAAAGTAAAGTACACATTACACTACACTGCGGTCACATTTGTTTGACTCTGTGTCCCCCGTCGACTGCTGTAAATTTCAGGTCCAAAAATTGAAAGTCTGCCTAAAAAAATTCTAACTAGCATTTCGTCAAATATTCCAGAGACAAGAAAAGTCTTACCTTTTTCCATGTTAACATATATTCAGTTTTACTGTTTAAGATGCTTTGATATAATTTAAGGATTCATTAATATCTTGGGTAGTATTTTGTATGATGTAGCAGTTCTCTTCAGATTGAGACATTCAATTGTCAATTGAAATAAATCTAAAAACATTGAATCGATGTTGAACACCTTCATTAGTATGATTCATTAGTTAGTACTACATTTGATAATTCACTCTGTTAATCTATCTTTAGCTCAATGCTTTTCTCCTTTTCTGATTCCCAGAGATAACTCACTCCCTAATGGCAACTAGCTCTTTGAATTGACAAATTTCACAAGACTTATATGCTTTAGTTTCTTTTTCACACATTATTTATTCAGATGTGCTTTATTGTTCGACGTTGATGTGTACATTAATCGATATATTTTAGTAGCTTTCATTTTTGTGGTAATGATTAGATTAGATTAGATTTTTATTCAGGGCGATCAACATCTAGGTTATTACACCCTTTTTACTTTATTTATCTTCTTGTCTTTGACATTTGATAGTTGAATGTAGACTATTTCCTTTTTACACTGGTCGGTATTGGTGGATTATATTTTAGTATAAAGTTGAGTTTCTTTCAGAAATTGTATTATTTTGTCTATGGATTCTGCTGAGTCTTTAAGGGCCAATTCTCTTGTACGAGGAATTTTATTATTTTCGAAGGCTTGACGAAATGATGGGCATTCTTCAATTATATGCTTTATTGATAATGGGGAATGACAGGTTTGGCATATAGGCTGGTCTTCTTTTGTCATTAAGTGAAGGCGAGTTGATTTGGAATGTCCTATTCTTACTCTTGCAACAACCACTTCTTTTCTTCTGTTTCCCCTTATGGCACTTGTCCACTTTTGTGTATTTTTTTTTACATTTCTTAATTTATTGGTATATTGTGGTAATGATATAACCATTTTATGACGTTTTAATGTTGTTGTTTTTCAATATTCATTTCTTTTTCCTTTTGAACCCATTCATAAAATTTCTATTATCTTGTGATTCGAAATAGTCTGATTGAACCTTCAATTACTAACCTCTCTTACAAGACAAAACGTTATTGGTTCTGTATGGTTCATAAAAAAAAGTCATTCAATTAATGTGAAAAACGATTCCATTCCGCCAACCCAATTACCCTGTACACCGACAGATGGTTACTTTCCACATCTCTTTTTTTTTTTTTAGTGTGTGTCTGCAAGTGTGTGTAATTTAACAATCTATTAAAAACAATTTTTATATAATAACAAACAACAAAGATTAAATAATGTAAATTAAATGTTTGTTATTATACAAAAATTGTTTTTAATAAATTGTTAAATTTAGTTAAATTGTTCACCTTTGTGCCAATAGAGGTAGGAGATTAATGTTATAATCTATTTGATTATTACCATAATGAAATATAACCTTCAGGAAGGTAATTATTCTCCTTGATTTAAAAATGTATAATAGTTGATATTATTAAACGTTTTTAATTATTGACAATAATATGTTTAATACTAGTATGAAATGACAAATAAGGAGTTTATTGTATATTATCTATAAAAAAGTTAATCAGGTAAATAGTTTATGAGTAGTTTAATGAATAATTTGATACAGTGGTAATGTTGTAAGTATATGTTAAATTTGTTTTCTAGCAACCTTCGCCAATTTCATTTTATTTAATTTAAATTATGAATTATTTTATAATAATATAGAGCATTTTTCAGAGATTTTCTTGATCACTTAGGCCATCTTCTATTTCAGTATACGTACGAAAAGGAGTTAAATAAATAATAAGAACAATGTTTATATTCATAAACCCAAAAACGAATAATTCGTAAATATACGAAATATTAAATAATAAATATTTATTGGAACCGAAATAAATATATATCCTTCCAAAATAAACTCCATTTCCACATAAAGGCTTTATCTTGCTCCCCAATCAGTTGCCGATAATCTCCGGAGCGGGCTGGAGGGGCGAGGGAACGGGGGAGAGAGGAAAAAATACTTCTGTGACCTTTTTACATAGGACAGTCATTGGGTGCTTTCTCAACATCTTCTAACATCATAAGTTAAATTTACTATATATTTTCAGCTATTTTGTTTATATATCTTTCAATATCAACAAATTAACAGTTCTTATTATAATTTTATATCCTCTGATTAGAAAATCAATTAAAACCAAATTTAGAACAGTGATTACCAAACCTATTTGAAAACTACGTAGCTTAAAGTGCTATTCAAATCACTTCTATTCAGCAAGTAACTGTTTAAACCTTCTGGAAAGCACCCAAATATTAGGAAAGATAATTAAATAAAATAGTTCTAGCCATAAATCCCCACAAAAATATGTGTTGCACGACACTTCCGCCGCCCACTCCAACACCACCAATTGGGTTAATTTAGAGCATTATAAACAGTTTTTCTATAATACTTATCCAACGTAATACATCTTTTGGATTACCATCAGCTAATAATAAAAATAATAATAATGTAATAATTAGAGTAATACAGTTAATCCATTCCTAACAGACACTCATAAAGATAATTTTTAGATGTCGAGACCTAGGAGTATTGGAATTTTGATTTCTTGGTAACGTGATCCATCTAACGGACGAAAAGACAACTATATTTAATGGTTTTATGTTTTACTTGAAGAAGTTTGTCGGGGGGTGCGGTCAGCAAAGAACAACATAAATAAACAAAACCATATTTATTTATTTTATGCCGACGTTTCGACCTGAGTTTCAGGTCTTCATCAGGGGTTGTGTCGTAGAGGAGGGAAAGATTAGTACTGGAGTAAGTTTTATGTTTTAATACGTACAACTGGTAAATACGTTAGGATGGGTTTATTTTGTATACTGAGTGTTTCGGGGTTAAGTGTCGTAACTGAAAATATGAATTAAAGATTTCAAAACAAAAAAAAAATTCTCTTGATAAAAACTATGTATTATTACTAGTCAAAATTGATGAGTTTGACAAGTATAGGTAGGGGGAATAAAAAATTACGGCTGTTTCAAAACGTTGACAAAATTAATTTTTCATTCGAAGCTCTATATCAGTGGGTCCCAATTTGTTTGCCCTACCGCACCCTTTTCAAAAAAATATTACTTAGCGCCCCCTGTAAATCAATTTTTTTTTTAATTTTAATAGCAATGAATAGTAAATATATATATATTAGTGTTTCTACCTTTTTCGTAGAGTAAAGCAAAGAAAGGCGTAAATTAGATACATTGAACTTGGAAATTATGAAACTATTGAACTCAGAATAGAATGTAATACAAAGAACGTTAAATTAGAGGCAAGTGGATTACAGGAGTTGATGTAGGTTTTGTGCTGGGAAATGCGGTTCATAAGTTGTTTTTTTGTTTCGCCGATATAGAAGGAATTGCAACATGGGGTTGAACAAGGTATCCGGTAAATACATTGAAACGGTGTAAAAAAGTAATAGTGTCTTTTTTATTTGGAAAAAAGATGGGAAATATTGTTATGGGACTTCAAGCCAAGACGTAGGATGGGAATAGTGAATCTTAAGGATTTAAGGAATCCTTAAGATCCACTATTCCTCCAGACATCCAAGATCCACTCACCGACCCGGTGAATCGCTGCAGCGCCCATCAGAGGGCAAGAGAACGTCATTTAATGTAGAGGAAATTTGCTAAAATATGAGCCATAATAGACCTATTTATGTTCAATAATAATCGAGATATAGTTTTTTAAAAAGTAACATTTTATAAAATGTTGTACAGAATGTACTGAAAGATCAGTAGTTAGTGAATTTATTTTAAGAAATATATATCTCAGGAACTATATAACGTAAAGATGTCTATTAACACTCAGATTAAAGCTAGTTTAATGAAGTATAAAATATTTTATGACCTTTACCTTCGTAGGAATTGTAGTTTTCATGATATTTGCTAAAATAAATTGATTTACAGTTGTTCAGACAAATTTTCTTGTGCCTAATTTATATTTATATGCGACTATCATAAAAACTACTACCCCTACAAAGATACGTGTCATAAATTACTTTATAGCAAGTTAAATTTCCTTTAAGGGAAGATAGTCGGGGGTGCGGTTAGCAGAAAAAACACAAATAAAAGAATTATTTGTGTTTTTTCTGCTGACCGTTCCCCCGACCATCTTATCCTCTTATATATATATATATAACTATGGTCAGCTATCTACACCTCATTATAAATTTCTTTTATTTTGTGTGCTAGCGGATATATGTATTTTATGGTTCTAGAGATATATTTTTCAAAAATCAAACATTCTTTCCGAACAACTGTACATTAATATTTTGTGAATTTATTTTGTCAGATATCATAAAAAATGCTACTCCTACAAAGATAAACGTTATAAACTATTTTATTGTAAATTTGACTAGCTTTAATTTGAGTGCTGGCAGACATCTACGTACGTCCACCGGTTTCTAAAATATTTCATAGACCAAACTTATTATCCGAACAACTATGAATCAATTTATTTTAGTAAATATCATTAAAACTACTATTCCTACGAAGATAAACGTCATAAACTACTTTATAGTACATTTAACTAATTTTACTTAGAATGTTAATAAACATCTATAGGTCAAATAGTTCTTGAGGAGTAAATTTCTCATAATAAATTCACTAATTGCTGATCTTTCAGTTCATTTTTATGAAATATTGCTTTTTATAAAGCTATATCTCGAGAACCATTGAACGTTAATGGCTCTATTAGGGCTAATACTTCAGCAAATTGACTCCAATTTAAATAATATTTACTTTATTTAAATATTTAATAATATTTTTCAAATATTTACTTACTCAGAAATCTGTTACCTCATTTTGATGGTTCAATCAACCTGATGGATAAATAAATTATCTTAATAAATAAAAAAAAATCAACCATATCAGTCCAGTACTAACGATTATACAGCGAAGTTATCTGTTACCATTTATTTTACTATAGTTATCTTCTTATCACTTCATCTTTATATTAATTGATATCAAAGTTTCAATAATTAATTAATTACTGTGTTATCCTCAAATATAGCAATAACTAATTAATTACTGCATATAAATCCTCAAATATAGCAATTGCCTAGCATTGCCTGGTCTGCTAGTTATTTTATAAAAACCTTTTCGTACTGAAAGTAACTTAGTTTAAATACGGTTTATTACATGATTTATTATTTATTAATGTTTTTTTCTAATTTCTTATTGCACTTAAAATAAGGGTTCATTTTTTGATCCAAGTAATAATCTATTACAAATTGAAGCTATTAGCCTTTTTGTTATAATTTCGCTAACATGTAAAGTGCTTTATTGTACTTTTTAACTCTTATAATATTATAAGGCTATTATTATAATATAAGATATTTTAATATAAGGCTTCTCCATTATAAAGCTAAAAGTATTAGTGTTAGTACTTTGAAGTTCATGTACTTTTATTTATCGACTAATACTATTAACTTTGGTTACGAAACAGGGCCCAGTCGTTATTTTAAATTTCCTCTTACCAGCTAAAGATTAATTTTATTCCAAAGTTTGTGAAATTTTCTTTTGACATTTTTATGGTACTTCACTTTTGAAAGGCAGTGCAAATACGCTTGTACATTTATAACTTTTATTTAATTTACTTCATTTATCAATAACAACGTTTCGAGGCCATCACCCTTTCATCAGGCGTACTACAATTCACCATAACTAATATCACATTATTCATACCACATAACAATAATTCATCAACTTAAATCAATTACCTTATCATTGCCTTTCTCTATAATTTCAAATTGGCTACACTATTCTCCTTATTTAGTATTATTTATAAAATTACAATAATAATTATTGCTGTCTGATATTTTTAAAGATATTAATTCCATGTTTAAAATAAGGAAAAACTTGAAACAAACATTATTGTTTCTTTTATTCTATTAAGGTTCTGCTAATAATGTTGATAACTAATGGATTACCTCCATGCTGAATATTTCCTACCACTATCCATTACCAAGATGAAATTTCTATTAAGCTATTTATTTAAACATTATGACAATATATCATTCCTAATTATGCAATTTAATACTATCCAGATGGTTTACCAATTTATATATCTAATTTATTTATAATGTATGTTGTGTGCACTTAAATAATTTGTATCAGTTTTAAAATTGATAGCATGTTCTATGTTTTTAGTTATGTTTATAGCCTCTATTATTTTCCTAGTTTCAGTGTAACTAACTATTTATAATATTAGTGGGTTTTTAAAATCAAAATTGTGTTTTAGTTGTTTGATGTGTTGAGCCAATGATCTAGTGTTTATGTTTTTAACTTTCGTGCAATTTCCTTTGTATTGCTCAATTCTATTTTTTTTAAGCTCACAATTTTAACAATTATCTTATATATTACATTCTATTTATCATTTTTTCCTGTTTTATCTTTCATGCTATTCAGGTAATAACCTAATTTGTTGTAAGTATATAATTCTAATTTTATATTATTTTGGTAATACTTTATGATCGTAATTTTAATTTTATCAGTCATTCAACTACATAATTCATTTTAAAATATTGAGGAGTTTTATTTCTAATGTCATTATGTTTTTATTTTGTCTTATATATCAACATTATCTTATTATGTCTCCTATCTGCATTTCTATATAAATCAGTTATCATCATTTGATTATGTTTTATTATTTTCCTTAAGCTCTCTCTTTTATATTTAAAAGCATAATTAATTTTATTAATTATTTCTAAGGGTTTCTCCATATTATTATTTATAACGGGGTTGTTTAATATTCTATTAATCCAGAATTTACTAATTAATTTATTTTAATAAAAAAATTTCATGGAATATTTTATATATTTGTAATGTTTAACCATGTAGATATCTTAAAATTATTCTTTTTTAAAAATTAAAAACACTTTTAATCTTCCTACAGTTGTGGTAAGCCTTTTTTTATTCATGTGCATACATATGAATTATTTTTTTAATAAGCGTTAGTCGAAGCAATGCATCGAACCCGCTGTATAATATTTACAATATTAGGTCTCGAAATAATTAATGTTTATTTATTGTTTTTATTCCAAATAGCTACTTATCTGAAATATCTCTTCATATTACTCTTTTTAAATCAATTAATTTTAATTGTATTTTGATAGTCGTTGAAGAGCCTTAAGTGTTTTTCAAACCCTCTGCCATTTTTACTGCCAGATTTATAATTATTAAACTGTCTTTAAAAAAATTAATAAATGTATACACGGATCCCTACTGAAAAGACATTATTTAAACCTGACTCGGTAAAAAATTAGTTATAAATAAAATAATAACAAAATTACCATTTATACAATGTTTATTTATTAATATATGTTAATTGCACCCATGAAAATTTATTTATAACTAATATTTGTCTAGCTCTGATTTTAGCAGTATAACATGGCGTAATTGAGTTTTCAGATTGATTTAAGTACAAAATTAATTAATAATGTACTGTCAAATTATAATAACCATGGGGGAACCCTCGCTCTATTGTACTCGCTTACAACCTAGACCTAAAAGATCTAACCTAACGCAATCCACCCACCTACGTTTCGCCTATCCTTAAATGGCTCGATTTAATTCCCGCCCAACAACTCTACTTGCCCATTTCAGTCACTGATATTCTATCATTTCAATGATATTTACCGCATGGTAGGAAATTAATTTTGTTGTTATATAAATTCTTCTAAAGTCAAATAATTCTTCACAATATTTTATTCTCGTAAATCTAAATGTGTTGTTCTTCCCTCAGTACCATAATTTACATTTGAGAAATAATTATAAAACGAGAAAAAAGTTTTTCTATATATTATTATTTTT
>NW_027106661.1:107186-124070 GCF_000696795.3 Halyomorpha halys
TTTTACCACGGCAAAAGAAGGCAATTTTTTTCGATTTAACACGAGTTTTTCCATTTAACACGCTTTAACATAGATCATGAATACCCCTATAATATACATAAATAATTTATACATATAAATCGCTACAACAAAGGTTTCAGGTACTGCAGGGAAGCAGTACTTTGTAGGGAAGTGCTGTTACTAGTGATTTGTTGTAATGAGTCAATAAGCAACAAATTAAATAATTGTAAGAAGATAGTCCAGGTTGCGGTCAATAAAGGTATCAAAATAGTAAAAGAAAACTATCTATTGTTAACCAAAGTTTCGCCCACATGAAAAACAAGATGCTAACATTATAAGAATTGAAAAAAACATTACAGAGAAAATACGAAAATAAAATTAATGAATAAATAATTTTTATACCTTTCATTATATTATAAAAAACCTTACTCTTGAAGGTTAGCGAAGAAGTGCGGAAACTTTACACCTGACAACGGATGCTCGACATGGCAGTTGACACCTCTGTTCAATCTATGTTCATTTGTTATTAATTTTCTTAATGTTTCCTTTTACTTGCCTCAGCTTTCTATTCTCATATTTATTTCACCTTCTGTTTACCTTTTAACACCTACCTCCTTACTATATCTATAAATAGTTCTAATAAATATTTTTCTACAATTTATTACTCTAGTTCTGTATTTAGAATTCTATCACGTGTATCTATTAGTACCTAGTTTCTAGTCCTCCTATATGTATTCTTGCTTAAATTATTATTTTTTCTTTTGTATATTTTATAAACAAAACCAAACATTATTTATTTATTTTTATTTTTTTTGTATTTGCTCTGTATATTTATTTCAATGTTTTGTTATTTCTTACAATGCTTTTATCTTTTTTTTCATTTAGCCCCGACGAAACCCTCCAAAGTGGGGCGAAACTTTAGTTAACAATAAATAGTTTTATATTACTAATTTGATACCTTAATTAACCGCCACCCAGACTATCTTCCTACAATCTACTTTATACGGCCAACTATCTTCTTCCAAAGTAAATAATTATTTGTCACTGTCCTTGAAGTTAGTAGTACAGTGCCTTACCACTGAGTCATGCGGCTCCCTGAATATACAGGGTGTTTCAGGGCTAAGTGGCCAAACTGGAAATATGAATTAAGGACCTCAAAACAATAACAAAATTTCCTCTGAAGGTATGTCCGCAAACGCTTTGTTTTGGAGATATTCACACCTAAAGAGTTTCATTGTTATGAAATAAATAAAACTTATTTATTTGTTCCAACTGCTTTAATAATTAAACGTAAACATTAAATTCATATTAAATGTTCAAAGTGATTTCCTTGTGCATTAAGACATTCCTTTCTTCCTTTCGTAAAGGGGCAAAAATACCATCAGCACATGGTATTATAGCAAATGTACTAGTTTCTCTAAGGCGTTAAAAAGTGGAGCTAAAGATAGACTTGTTTGGTAATCTAGTCGGAAATCGCCTGGCATATTCACGACGGGCAACATTACCATTGCAAAAACCGTACACAAACACCATATCGGCATATTCACCATTAGTATAAATTTAAGGCATAATGATGAGTACTCTGTGAAAGCCTCTTACAAACTGATAAATGTTATTGACAGTTCCCAATGATAATTCCAAATAGTATTAATCCTTATATTGCCAATAGTGTTTATACAGTAAAGGATAAGAGACCATATTAGTATTCTATCTAATTCATCTCCTGAACAAAGCGTTTGCGGACATACCTTCACTTTGAACAACATTTAATATGAATCTTAACGTTCATATTTAATTAATAAAGTAGTTAGAACAAATAAATAGGTTTAATTTATTTCATATAACGTAAATAATAAATAACAATGAATATCTTTAGGTGTGAATATCTCCTAAAAAAGCGTTTGCGGACATACATTCAAAGGAAATATTTTTATTTTTTTGAGCTCCTTAGTTCATATTTTCATTTTGGACACTTAACCCTTAAACACCTTGTATATATACTTTTTGTTTTTATAAAGCAATATGTATATAATTCTTCATAAAGAAAAAAAGAAATAATTATAATACTTGTACCGAGTACAATAATAAGCTAACGAGATAGCTCCATCACTTGAAGAGCATGAGAACTAATTAGTACAGAAGCCTGATCCTTAAAGTCCACTCAATGGAACATGCATCTGCACATTATTTTCAAACTTAGTTTCCATTACACTAAATACAGAATCGTATTCCTTATGGTTCTAGAACTCTTTACAATTAGCTAATTAAGTTTATAATGTAACGAATTAGGCTTTTCTTCTCTAACTCCTAAACAGCGAATCCTAGCAAACCTTCTATGGTATGAGGAATTAAACTTGCATAGAATGAGGATTATAGTTTATGAATTCGCTAAGTATTACGTCGCGCATCGTTAATCATCATTAACTGGAAAATACATACATATTTTTTTTAATTTTTCCTAAAACTGGGGAAAGCACTACTTGCGAATCCACATTTTCAGATGGAAACTTATTTTTTGCGATTCTAAAGCGGTAAGTAAGCAGTTAATTAGTTTGATAATGTGATGAATTAGAAATTTTAGGTCTTTCTTTAGGGTTTTCACCTTTAAAAAATAAACGGTATTTCCTAGTTAAAAGGTATAATAAAACAAATTAAAGAGCCTTAAATTACCGTAACTACCGAGTACTGTAACTTGATGATTCGGCCACGAGATATGGTCGTAAATCACTTCTTCCTGTTGTTTCTTTGGCTCCAGTTCAGGTATTGCAGCCAAACTGTACAAGAGCACAAGAGGAAAAAATTGCAGTTATTTCACCCCAATTTTTAATTACTTTAATGAAAACTATGTATAATTACTAGATGAAATTGATGAGTCCACAAATATAGGTCGGGGAAATAAAAAATGGCTATTTCAAAACGTTAAAAAAAAATAATTTTTCATTCAGAGCTCTATATCTTGAAAATTACCAACAATACTTAACAGAACATCATTTAAACAAGAGTAAATTTTATAAAATATGAGCACTAATAGAGACTATTTACGTTCAATAGCTCTCGAGATATATCTTTTTTAATTGCAACATTTCATATGGGATACACTGAAAAATCAGTAACTGAATTTATTTTGAGAAATATTTATCTCAAAAACTATTTGATGTACAGATGTCTATTAGCACTCAAATTAAAGAAAGCTTAATGCACTATACAGTAGTTTAAAATGTTTATCTTCCTTGGAGTTGTGGTTTTCACGATATTCGACGAACTAAATTCACAAAATACTGATTTCTAGTTGTTTAGACAACAATTTTGATTTATGAAAATATATATCTCAGGAACCGCAAGACGTAGAGATGTCTGCCAGCACTCAAATGAAAGCTAGGTAATTATACTATAATTTATTTTAAGACGTTTTTCTTTGTTCAATTAAATTTTTATAACATTTTCCAAAATAAATTCACAAAATGTTAATTTTTAGTTGTTTGGATAAAAGTTTTGAAAATATCATAAAACTACTACTCCTATGAAGATAAATTTCATAAACTACTTTATGGTACATTGAACTAGCTTTAATTTGAGTGATAATAGACATCTGTACGTCTTCTGGTTCCTGAGATATATATTTTCATAAATCAAAACTGTTGTCCAAACAACTGGAAATCAACATTTTGTGAATTTAGTTTGTCGAATATCGTGAATACTATTATACCTACGAAGATAAACATTATAAAGTACTTTAGAGTAAATTACACTAGCTTTAATTTGAGTGCTAAAAGACATCTGTACGTTGAATAGTTTTTGAGATATATATTTCTCAAAATAAATTCACTGACTACTGATTTTATTTTTAACTTTTAGAAACAGCCGCCATTTTTCACATAGTTTTCATTTAACTAATCAAAAATAGGGGTGAAATAACTGACTTTTTTTCATACAAAAATAAACCTATAATAAAGCTATACAACTTGACCGGAAAAAAAATAATAAAAAAACATAATTTACTTTATCAAATAAATTACATAATTAGTAACATTTTTAGAACCACTAGAATTCCGTTTCCATGTTAAGTATAGTGTAAACTAGTTTTTTGAGTTATTTACAGATTTATGTTCTATAAGTTAGATTTTATGCATTTGGATTACATACTCTTCTACTAAATTGAAACTATGAATTGCAGGGGCAAAACGAAGCTATAATTTTTTTATCCACATAATAGTGTATATTGAAGAGAAGGTGTTGTAATGCAGTTGTGCAGTTGTTGTAAATAAAATTTATAATCATCGTTTGTAAAATAACTATTGTATTTATTTAGATAAGAACCAAGACAATTTATAATTAAATATGGTTCACTTTTGGGTTTTTTAATTTTTGCTCTCTCGAACCCTTAATTGACCAGTAAAGGTAGCCTTGTTTTGCACTATATTAAAGCTTACTAAATAAATAGGTTATTTTTGAGATCCAGGATATTTATATATAATTGATTAGGCAATTAAGAGTAATAGCTGCTTCAAATGTCCAAAAATTCTTAGAAATATTGTTTTTTAAATTGATAGATTCATTTATTGATAGATATTACAATCTGCCACACAGTTAAGGGCAATAGGTAATAGTGATGAATGATCTCATGCATACTAAAATAAAAAATAAATAAAATAAAATAAATTAAAAAAACTTAGAAATATTAAACTTTTATTTTTATTATAACATCATGGAACGTTTATTTTTTGGGGGAGGGGGGCAGATGTAAACCATTACGCTTATAGGAAATTTCTCATCTTTAATTTGATACCACTTATATTTTTTTTAAGGGAACTTAGAAGTAGATTTATTGGAGTTTTTTTTTTTTATTGAGAAAAACCACTATAATAGCTAAAAACATAAAATTTGATTTACATGGGACTATGGATCATATAGACTTTTTGGTTCCTCGTAAGGTATATTATCCGCTCCTACAATATGATTACTCATTTAAGGGACACCCTTTATATTATATGCTATAGTGTATAGCAATATAATAGTATTCAAAGCTCCACCAGGACTACATACTTTTCCCACTAAACTATTAAATTCTAAATTAACCTTTAACATAATAAGAATAAATTAACTATGAATATAACAAATATTATATTCTCATAATGTATGATTATCAACGCCTGAATTTATCGTCTTTAAGTTAAATTTATTTATTAATTCCATCTCAGTTGATTCAACTCATGAGGAGAAGGAATTATTTCAGTTTAAATATTTTCTTTTTGATTTATTTTTTGATATTTCCTTGAAGGGGAACACGTAGTTCTGATTCATAACATTCCTGCCATTTCCTCTAGAAATGCGTGTTGGAAACCTACAAGCGACGCTTCCTGGTAGCGCCTGCATTTCTCACTGATTGTAGGGCACTTGAGCGTTATTCATGGGACACAGTGAGGCCTTGTATAGTCATATTGCGTTCAAAACCTCATTTTTGATTTATTGTTATTTTGAAAAATTAATCATTTTTAAAGGAACTATATCAAATATCAACCCGTCCAGGATTTAAAAAAAAAAAAGGCAAACTTACAGGCTAGATTTATCTCATATTCCAAAATATTCGTCTTATCTCATTGAATGTTATAACTGTTATAATTTTTTTAATAAATCACTTAAAATTAAAACAAATCCCATACCAATAACAGAACAAGTATGGAGGTCCTATTAAAACTATTAGTGCATATTTATAAATTCATAAGATGTATATTCGCATGATTCATATGGTAAAAGCTTTATTGATTTTTATGTTAGTTCATATAGAGAAAGCTTCCTTTATCTTAAAACTCACATACTAGATATTATAGTTATTAATGACTTTTTCATTCTTGGGAGATGGACAATATCTGATAAGTAAAGAAACAATATTCGATCAACCTCAAAATAATTGGTCTAAGAGCCGTAGGTGGAAAAAAAAAGTTATTTCACCCCAATTTTTAATTACTTTAATAAAGATTACATATAGTTGCCAGTAAAAATCGATAAGTCTGCCAACTACAGCTTGGGTGGTGGATGAGATGTGGAGGCTGTTTAAAATTTGATTTTTTATTTAGAGCTCTGTGTATTTAAAATTACCAATAACTCTAGAAAACCTATTTGAGCATCATTTAAAGTAGAATAAATTTTATAAAGTGTGAACCATAATGGAACTGTTCAATGGTTCCCGAGCTTTTTTAAAAAACAACATTTCATAAAAAAAATAGCGAAAAATCAATAGCCAGTGAATTTATTTTGGGAATACTATATCTCAGCAATTATGAGAAAGCTTCCTTTATCTTTAAACTCACATACTAGATATTATAGTTATTAATGACTTTTTCATTCTTGGGAGATGGACAATATCTGATAAGTAAAGAGACAATATTCGATCAACCTCAAAATAATTGGTCTAAGATTCACAGGTGGAAAAAACAGTTATTTCACCCCAATTTTTAATTACTTTAATAAAGATTACAGTAAAAATCGATAAGTCTGCCAACTACAGCTTGGGTGGTGGATGAGAAGTGGAGGCTGTTTAAAATTTGATATTTTATTTAGAGCTATTACCAATAACTCTAGAAAACCTATTTGAGCATAATTTAAGATAAGAATAAATTTTATAAAGTATGAACCATAATGGAACTGTTCAATGGTTCCCGAGATTTTTTAAAAAGCAACATTTCTTAAAAAAAAAACAGCGAAAAATCAATAGCTAGTGAATTTATTTTGGGAATACTATATCTCAGCAATTATGAGATGTACAGATGCCTATTAGCACCTTTATTAAAACGAGTTTCATGTAATATACAGTAGTTTGTAACGTTCATCTTTGTAGTAGTAGTAGTAGTAATAGTAGTAGTAGTTTTCATGATCTTTACCAAAAAAAATTCACAAAACGTTGATTTTAAGGCAAAGAAAAATTGTGTCATTGAAGGAAAATTCTACGGAAAAATGTTCGTTACAATTGTTTCAAATGAGTCCTTTTTTAACTTTATCTGAATATTTAGTTGGTTTAGTAAAGTAGCATAAATAATCAAAGAATATTATTGAAAATATTAGAAATAAAAAAAAAATTTTCATTAAAAATTTTTTTTCCGTCTCTAAGCCTATTTTAGCCAACTTATTTCAGACATTGCATTATTACGATTTGAGATTACAAATAGGTTTCTAGTTCATCTTACATATTGAAGCATTTTTTGATTGTTGATTTTGTTGCATCTTTACTTCCACCGAATGGAGATAAAAATATTCTTACTAAGCAGGATCACAGTGAGCATTAGTTTTCATTTAAAAATTTATTTCTTTTTTTTTATAGATTAATGGCCGCTAAGACGTTTCCAAATCCTATATGATTAAAAAGTAAATTAATATGTTTCACATTAAAAAACAAATGCACTTTCTTCCTGTTCATTACGATTTTTCTTGAAGTAATGTAACATTCATACTCTAAAAAAGAATTAATATTAAATGATATTGATGCTAATTATAGTTTAATTACCGATATTATATTAGACTTTGATATCATTGCATGAAACTATTTTGTTTAAAAATTATTATGAGATTGTGAAATTGAAAATTAAGATTATCTTTAATCCCTTAATTCGTAAACTCGAGTTAATTCGAGCGGCGTTTTATTTTATGCTGCTATAGATTTTCACACATGAAGAAAATCGAGAATTGAAAATAACAATGTGATAATAATAAAATAAATAACAATTATTCTCTGTAATAATCCTCTGTAAATAGCTTTAGCCTATGTCTTACATAGGGAGCTTGGTATTATTACCGATATTCAAAATTTGGATTATTTTTGTATTTTCAAAATTTGTTTGCCAAGAGAATGTTCTAAATTGTTTTTTACATTAAAAAAATATTGATTTTTTTTTGCTGGTTTTCTTAAAAAATTTTAAATAATTTTTTTTAATTTAAAAATAAAGCAATTTTTAAAATTGCTACCTTCATTAATCATTAACGTGTAAATTTTCTGCCGTTTTTTTCTAATAAACTTACAAATGAAAAAACTTAAATATGTCTGCTACCTCACTCTGAGAGGAGACTGGAATTTGAAAAAAAGTTTTTTTTTATTAAAACTTTATTATAAGGAATAAATTTTCACCCTTTATTCACCTCTTTTTTTTTTTTATATTTGAATCACGTTTCGGGCTCCAATGCCCATTATCCAGTTCGTATTATCAATTTTGGACAATTGTCATTTTTTATTAAAAATCATTTTTATATATTTCCAAAAGAATATAGATCCTAATTTTTATTTAATAATCAGCTTATTGTTTTATCTTTCATTTTTGCTGTTTTAAACAATGTTTGTCTTTTCAAATGTACATTACTCCACTTGCTTATCAAATTTCAATGCATTTATGTTATATTGTTTTGGGACTATATAAAAATTATTATTAATCTAAGATGTGAAATGTCCACAAATAATAATAATAAGAACTGGATAATGGGCAGAGGAGCCCGAAACGTTGTTCAAATGTAAAAACAGAATAAAGAAGTGAATAATGGGTGGAAATTTATTCCTTATAATAAATATAATAAATTTTAGCGAAAACACCCTTTGAAATTTAATTGTAGCTCTGCAACTAATTATTTATGCTTAAAGTATTTTAGTACTATAAAGTATTTTAAGTGTACACTTAAAGTAGTGCATTAAAATGAATGCACATTGGAATTAACCGAGCAGGTTAGAAAAAACGAAATGTGTAATTCAGACCAACATATTTTGATTTAAACCAATTTCTGAATACATCCTCATTTTTTTTTCGATGATAAGCAGAGAGTATTTAAAAATAGCAACAGGCCTGAGGAATATTTTTTTCACTTCCAATCGTTATCTGAGGAAACTTTTTTTCTGTGCCATCTGTTTGAGACAATATCGTCCACCGACAGCCAACACTATTATCTTCAACTCACTAGCGTTTTCGCATTTAATATTCTAAATTTTTATTTTGAAAAAAAAAATTAAAAATTAAGTAGGTGACCCCCTCTCTACTTATTCACTCATAAATGTGTAACACTTCTGAATTTAAGCAGAAAAACCTTCTAGGGGCGTTTATTGATTATCTTGTTGGTGTTTATGTTGTGATCAATCTATAGTAAATGACAATGACAAAAATTCATTAAAATAATTAATATTTTATAGTACCCATCCTTACAATAAATGTTAGGTTACAAATAATAAGAATTGTATTTAAGTATTTTATTTAGGAATCTTCCAAAACATTAACTTACTACAGAAGGAAAAATTTAAACAAAAAAATTAAAACAAAAACTATATGTATACATCTTTAGATTAATTTTTAATATCATTTATGCCAAAAATTTATACAATCTACCATATAATAATTATCTATAAGAAGTATTTTCTATAAGATTGGAGAAGTTTGTCAGGGGGTGCGGTCGGCAAAGAACAACATAAATAAACAAAACCATATTTATTTATTTTATGCCGACGTTTCGACCTGAATTCCAGGTCTTCATCAGGGGTTATGGCGTAGAAAGTAGGCCTGTAACTCAATGTTATTATGTCAATGTAACTAACTGTAGTTACTAAACTATGCAGAAATTTGAGTTGAAACAAGTGGCTGAATTTATCAGAGCTGCAAGTTCTGGAGTATGTTGGTTATTTTTGTGTAGCATAAATAATTGTTGATTATTCTCATTGATACATGATGATACAATGATCTATAGTAAAATTATGAAAAATAGTATACGATTTCTAGGAAAAAAAAATTGGTCCACCAAATTAATTCTTTTACTGAAGAAAGAGATATTTCCAGTGTTTATTTATTGTTTACAAGTAACTATGGTTTTTGCAAAGTTCAGTTCCAATTTCGGAATATCAGAATATTTTAATCTTTGTTAAATTAAATGATACATTTACCTATTAGAAATGTTGGTTATTACATTTTTTATTTTTTGCAGTTCTTTAATAAAACAAAAAAAGATGCTTGGTATCCAACAATTGATTTTTTTCCTCCTTCGGAGAAATTCCTTCATCATTTCTACAAACCAGCATTTTTCATAAATATTAAATATTCTTCATTTTTCATTAAGACTTTAATACAGAATTTATAATGAAATATGTAATTTTAACAAAGGTAATTAATTTATATTGTATTTCACCTTTGCGCTGTTACGTAGAATTAATAAAATAAAAAATGTAAATAAATCTAGAAAAAGTTGGCGGACCTAAGTGGAAAAAGAAGCTAATGAATGCCTTTAATAAAGTTATATTAAGTAAATTTTAATTACTGCTTTTCAAGTCCCTCGAAACTCTGCTTCGTTTCGTCTCCCTCCTCTCGGTTATTATATTTGGTTATAATAATACAATATTACATAAATAATATTATTCATGATTGTAATTCATGAGAAATCATAGAAATTATGGATGACTTGCTAATTAACTAATTAATTAATTAGTTGATGACCTATTTATAATAGGTAATATGTGACCCCCAAAAATCTTCCGTTATCATTCCATTAATGATGCAATCTACGTTTCAAGCTATTCCCTCATCATTATGACTATTATCTGAGTTTAAGAATCAAAACATTAAATTAATAATTATCAAGAAAACAATCAACGATCGACTTTGCTTATTATATTGTTTTATTATGCATATTATTACTGGACTAAGTCAAAGCTAAGCGGAGAACTATGTGTCACATAACCTGCTCATTAGTATGTTTGTAACAATTTTCAAGCAAATGGCTGAGCCGATTTTCAAGTTTGATGGCTCAGATTATTCAGTGAGATATCTTGATTTTTATGGAACATTCTGACCTCAAAATACTGACATTAAATCCGTTACTCTGCTATAAGCGAACTCCACAACCGATATTCAAGTTCATTGTCTCAAAAAACTCAGCTATATCCCGTGAGCGTTTAAAAAAAAATCGAGTTAATAAATATATATATACAATATATATATGTAATAAAATATTGATAATGTTTTATTATATTTTGTGTAATATAAAATTCCATATTCTTGATAGATACACAAAGAATGTAGCTCCTTTACAAAGCTTTGATGAGAATGTTCCCTGACCAATCTAACCTCTTTCCGCCGGGCAGATTGGTGAGGCCTTGACACAGCAATAGGGATACAGCAACTTACGGCTCTGTACTTCATGTTATCTTCTAACTGTGAAATTCAATTTCGATTTTCTGCCTGATAATTTTTCCGAAAAAGAATTTTGATACCTGGGGAAAAGAAAAAAGTAAAAAAAAAAAAATCGTTATGATTGGTAGTGTATTTTTTTTTTTATTAATTTAATGTAATTTACAACTGTACAAAATAGTACAATAAGTAAATATGTTTTATGTTTCATATACACTTGAAAATCTTGGGAAGGAACCGCCCATCGGTGGTACTTCAAACATTTATTTAAATCAGAAGGTCTCGTGGCCATCTTCTTTTCAGACGCCTTGGAGGATTATCAGTGATTGTTAAGGATGAAAGATTAAGAATTAATGGGTTAGGATGGTTAAGGAGTTTGGAATGAAAAGACGCATGTCTGTTTTGGGCCAATTCTGCAACGAATGGGATGTTAAGGTCTTTGTGAATGAGTTTATTTGTAACGTGATAAGGAGCATCAAGTATTTTACGTAGGATTTTGGATTGTGAGGATTGAATGCGGGAGGAATTTGATGGTTTAGTGGAGCCCCAGAGCTCAATTCCATATGTCCAAATTGGTCTGATTATCGTAGTGTATACTAATTTTTTTGTAGTTAATGGGAAGTTTAGACCGTTTGTCTAGTAAGTGTTGTAGCAATCGGAATCTACGATCAGTTTCTTGTCGTTTCAGTCTTTTGTGTGGATTCCAAGTAAGTCCCTTGTCAAGATGAAGTCCTAAGTATCGAATCTGTTCAACAGGCGTTAGTGGGGTATTTAGAAAGTGTATCTATATAGGACAGGAGGGTAGAGGTTTACGACGGAGAGTAAAGGTGATCTGATGGGATTTGTCAGGATTTATTTTGATTCACCAGTTTTGACACCATTCTTCAATAGATGTTATGTGTGCCTTTAGTGTTTGTGATGCATTAGTTGGGTCGTTGTTTACAAACTGTATACATGTGTCATCAGCGTATGTTGTTAGGGTGGGTGGAATGACAGCGGTAGTATATTTTAAAAAAATTTTTAATTTTTCTTTCCTTTAAACGCAACCTTCCTATTTTATTTAATACCAAATCGGTCTGGTGGGCATTATAAGGTTAATATAACAGTTACATTTTTTAACAATTGATTATGAAGGGAGGTAGTCTCGTACAAAAGACACCCCTAACTTTATACAACGTTATAAATTAAAAAAAACTTATGACAAAAAAGTAGATGCAAATAATAATTCACAAAAATAATGACATTCGTCGACCTAACAAAACAAACAATAGGGGAAAACGAGTTAATTTGAAAAAAAAGAAAACTAATAAAATAAAATAGAAATAATAGTAGAATTTATAACAGAATGTCCTGCAACAACCTGGGCTCAGTCTTCCGGTAGAGGTTGGGTTTCCCAAGTTGTAGATCACTGCTACTTTAAGTCGGTAACTGGAAGTGGAACTTTATGAAAAACGGAACCTAAAACATAAGATGAGAAAGTAGTGTTGAATTTATAATTCAAGAAATATACTTTCGATTCACTCCAAAAAATAATAATAATAAAAATTGATATATATTTTTTTTTTTATCGACTAGGAACATAATGAAAACCAAAATACTTTTAATAAATATTCTTACTAAAACAAATGGAATCGAAAAACTTCGTATGTTTAGTTTTGAATTCACAAGTATTATATGATCTGGATGTCGACTTTCCTTTAACTCTGGCCATGAAGTTATAATTTTTTCTAATCTCTAGGAATAAACTCTGGACTCGTGGACTAACGTAAAGATTCATGGAAAAGGACATAGTGTCAGGGAACGAAAAGATTTAGAAATGACGAAGTCTGCGACTCCTTTCTTTTTGTAATCAAGGTACCCTCGTCACTTTTCAATAAGGTAAGCTCTTAAAAAAATATATATATTTTTTATCAAAAAATCATCTTCGTTCCTCTTTCTTATATTTAAGAAAAACTATATACATTTCATATAATATATACTACGTGACCACAAAGAATCAATACTACTAAAATAATAAAAGGAAATTGGTTAAATAAAGCAACTGAAATTCGGATATTTATTTACAATTTTATATTAAATTCCATCTTATGTATTAAATAAATCAAAAATTCGTATCCCTTTTTGTCTCAACACTTTTTTTTTCACCAGTCCAACGTTTCGGTCATTCTAGCCATCCTCAAGGACATCTTCAATATAATTTCTTTCTCACATTAATTTAAAGTTTCTTTTTCAGGCTATTCTGCCCCGGTCATTTTCTTTATTATAAGTTAAAAGTCTATTTTTTTTAAAATTTTAAAATCATTAATTTTTCTTATTTAAGATTATCAACAATCAATACACTACCATATAACAAACGATTTATAACCTCCCACTCACACAGGTCAGCCTTGTTTTAAAATTAATTTATTTTATTTTAAATTGCATTTTTGTCTCAATTTGGTATTTATTCTAATTCTCAAAATTCCATTATTACATTTAATTGTAAATAGTTACAAATTTCTCCATTTATTTTTATAAATTTATTTTGCTTAAAATCTCTGCATAGTGTTTTTACAATTTTATATTAAATTCCATCTTATATTTATTCTAATATTATGATTTTCGAATAATAAATAAGTAACCATTAACAATGTTTTATCATAATTTTGTATAAATAAACAGTTATATTCCAATTAATAGTTATTCAGATGTTTCATACGTTCAGAGGCTGGTTTCCCTTATGATTTATTTTCTAATTCTATGGGTAAACTTTTATGGCTTATATAGATTTAAATTCTCAATCCATATGTCCTTTCATTACAACGTTAAATTCAGATATATAATTTCAAATTTCTAAGATATAAATTACAATTCGTTTAAAACGAGTTTGAACATTTATCTAAATATAAGAGAAGAAAAGACATAATTCATCTTTCTAAAAAATGCTTTGTTATCTGATTTGATGTTTTCCCTAGCGTTCTACCTAGTTGACTTATCAGGTCAAAAACCTGGATGTTTGTCTGAAAGAATGCCTATAAAACTTCTGGAGCCTACCAACTTTTTTTATTTTTTCCTTATCCCCGTCTAATTTACTCTAATATTTACCTCATTTATTTCAAGAGCACGGATCGATGTAATTTTACTTGATAAAAAAAATTGTTATTACTCTCTTGTTCGTAGTTTATATTCAACAAAACAAATATAAAAGTTTTAACTGTACATCACTTACACACTGTAGTTACCTTAAAGAGATTTATATGTTTATTTTATTATATTACACATTATATATGGAGACATAGAAGGCTAAATTATTTTTTATTAAATATCTAACTAATCAATCCCGGAAATATTTCTAATAGTAAAAGTCTTACAAATTCTGTAAGGACTATTGAATTGAAATGTAATGTTTTTGTTTAACTATGAATAATTGGGGAAAAGATATTTTACATGAGAATGTGTTTTCACTAATTTAACTCTTTTAACCACACCGGTTAAATAATATAAAATTTTTGTACAAGATCATGAATGTTCTGCAGGTATAGGAGTAACGGTGTTTAAAAATGTACAATACAATTCGGTTAATAAAATTGTATTAATAAATCTACTATTAATGAAAGTTTTTTGTGATTTATAGAGGTCTTTATTAATTTATGATGGCCTAATTATTTTATTTTTTTCTGTTTATGATAATTTTTGTTTTTATACGATACAACCTAATAAAGTACATAAATATAAAAAATATATATAATTTATGAAACAATAACTTTTTAGTCGATATTTTTAAATTAATACTAATATTTTATAATACAATAGTACCGTTGTCTAGGGAAAAAAACCCAACAGATTCTGTAGGTTTTTTGTCTTTTCTCTGAAAAAAAATTTAATATGAAGTCTTGAAATTCTCACAATTTTACGCCATTGCCAGTGGGATCCATGTATTATGAACTTTAATTATCCATTGAACTCTTTTAATCATTTTTATTACTAAAATTATTAAAGCTATAATCATAAAATTCTCTATTGACATAACTTAGAAACAGAAACGGGGTAGGAGCTTTACAGTACCCCCAATACAACAATAGAGTTGCAATATAATTAATTAACAACTGTTTAAATAAATCAATTGGTATCCATGTTAAGTCTCAACAATCTTTATGATATCATCAACAGTCCTACGTTTCGGTCTATTCGACCATCCTCAGAGAAAATCATAAATATAAATTTACACCTCACATCCAATTATTTAAAAACGGTTTGCATACTATTCTGCCCAGGTCATTAATTACAAGTCAAATTACCCTATTTTGTCACAATTTCATTAATTTTTAAAACTTTTAATTTTAGACCAACTTAACACTATCAACTATCATATAAACATGTTTATGATGAACCTTTAAAGTAAATGTCGTTCTGGGTGCTATCGATCATGGAATTGTCGGCACAAGGTTGAAGGAGTAGAAATATGGTTCCTCGTCTATTTTTTTATTAAAATAAAAACACTATCTTTTTATTTTTACCTACTATTACAAAAACTAGCACAAGACATTACATTACAATATATGTAGTTTGTGTCCTCTGCATGCAGAGTTGCTTATTGAAAATTATTTTATCATTATTAAAACACACCCTGGTTTAAAATCAAATTAAACGTAACAACATTTTTTTCTGGGAGAATATGGTCTAATATTATTGATATCTATTGCATTTACAAATAACATACTAATAAATTGTATATCAAGGGTAAATAATTATGATTAGAATTAGAAATAAATAACTAATCTCGGGATAAGTAAAAGTTATTGTATAAATGTGTTAAATAATTATTAATTACTTCTTTATAAATAATAAATGTCATTCCATGACATCATCCTGAAATATTGATATATTTCACTCATTATTTTAGATTTTGATGAAATTTGGTATGCTTTCATATAGATAATATTATAGTCAAATTTTGTTCTCCAAACTCAACATTTTATCTATTTATTTTTTTAATCATATAAACTTATGTTATATATTCTCGGAGCTAACAGGAAAAAAAAATTATATCTTGTCCTTATTTACCTATCAAATAATATGAAGCTTTCAGTTTATTTTCAATTAATCATACTGGTTGCGGAAAAAAAAATAATAATCACTATATGTTAAAATACAACCAGAAAGCCTGGAGTCCCTAAACTGTCGAAATATAACCCACCAGTGAATAAATCAGGCACTATCAGGACAAAGTGCAAAACATCTCACATCAACAGCCCAAAAAAACCAATCAAGGACAGCTCATCACTCCCTAACATCTAAGCACTTCCTCCTATTAAAGGAGCTTTTAAGCAAAATGGTCTGATAGGGTTTATATTGCATATATATTTATTTTAACTCTTTCATTTAATCTGAATAAAGAATATTATGTATATTATCTTTTGTAACATAATATGTAACATATCAGTAGATATATATAAGTAAATAACCACATAATATATTAATTTGTTAAGCGAAAATAATAATAATAATAATGGAGTGTACTGCAAAATTG
Organism: Halyomorpha halys; assembly: GCF_000696795.3. Lineage (NCBI taxonomy): Eukaryota > Metazoa > Arthropoda > Insecta > Hemiptera > Pentatomidae > Halyomorpha > Halyomorpha halys. The sequence continues at coordinate 123,837 of NW_027106661.1, forward strand.
GTACTAAATAATTCATGAAGAAAATGTATCTGAATGACAGAAGGAAAAGAAAGTGATAACGAAGGAATTCTTTTAACGATATGGCCTCGTGAGGATCACTTAACCGTATAACCTAAGGGTTAAGTCTCAATGCCCCATCTATAAATTATAATAATATGATATATGTATAATTTAATAATTTATGCTGTTAAAATAATATGATATATGTATAATCTAATAATTTATGATGTTATA
>NW_027106661.1:124281-167323 GCF_000696795.3 Halyomorpha halys
ATTTAATAATTTATGCTGTTAAAATAATATGATATATGTATAATCTAATAATTTATGATGTTATAATAATATGATATATGTATAATTTAATAATTTATGCTGTTATGATAACATGATATATGTATAATTTAATAATTTATGCTGTTATAATAACATGATAGGTGTATAATTTAATAATTAATGCTGTTATAATAATGTATCAAACTTATGTATAATTTAATAATTTAAGCCGTTATGATGATATATCAAACTCATTACAAAACAGGCTTACAATCTAACTGTTTATATTTAAATAAGGTGATCCTTATTTACTCCACCTAATCGCTTATAGAATAATTATTATTATCCAAGATAATTCAATGTCAAAATTCTTTTCCACAGCTGATGTAAAGTAAGAAAAGTCGTTTTTTAAAAAAATAATAAATCATCAGATAGCGTGAAAATAACATATTATAAGAATTTAAGGATAAGTAAGTCAAGGTTTTGATTGTTTTTAGGTTTCCTTCTCAAGTTGTTTTTCTCAGACCTTCGGTTTCCTTCATATGTTTGTGCCCGTCAGGAGATGTTTTCTCCTTCTTTAGCTGAAATTTTTATGTTGGTGATTGTAGATCAAATAAAGTAACAAACTTCAGCAACTGCTTCCGATACTTGGAAAAGTTTTAGGTAGAGGCCATGGATTTTAAGAAATTAAGTTTTTTGTCCCCGTTTAGGTTGCAGTCGAATAGGGTATTTTCATTTTTGGTTCATTATTTTTTGGATAAGGCTTTTCAAATGACCAAAAACAAAAATTAACACCCCCTCTTTTCATTAGAACTACTGTGTCCTGTTGTGTTTTCAAGATTCGACCCCAAAGATATAGATCACCCAACAATAATCCTCGGAAATCTTCATTGCCGCTTGCCTTTTCTTTGTCATTTTGGCGGAAAGTTGTATGTTTCCTACTGCCGTATTTTGGTCATTTATGAGGAAAATTACTGAGTATTTATCACTTAATCATAATCTTAAAACTTTTGGTAAATATTAGCATAATACAAAACAATTACAGTGCTCTAGACATATTTATGTTCAATAATGTATCCTGGCGTAAGCGGATCGCAGTCTTGTAATTCGAAGAAACCAGAACGACATGGTAGCAAAGACTCTAATATTGGAAGCAGAAAGAAATCGGCTTGGAAATAAATGAAAATAAAACAAAGTATATGATTGTAAGCCAAATAATCCATTCTAAAGACATGGTCTATATGGATGGCAATTCGTTTCCGAAAGTGGACAGTTTCTGATACCTCGATTCCACACACTAATAAATGATTAACGGACTGAGATAGACTGACGTATAACAAGCGCGAGCAAAGCCTTCTCTCTTTCAAGAAAACTGAAATCCTAAAAAATCTCTGAACAATGTAAGAATAAAACCAGCTCTGATGTACGATCGCGAGACCGTATAAAGGAGAATCGAGAGATTTCAACGGAAAGTCCTCTGTTCTGTTACAGGAGCTATCTGGCATTGTACAGATTGTACAGCCTTAACACATGGAGAAAAAGAACTAAGAGTAAACTGTTTGTAGAGACTGTTCAGTCAATATATCATGATATGAAGGCAAGGAGGTTAAAATGGGTTGGGTGGAGGGGAGGTATGTGTGGCTCGAAGCATTCCATCAGGACGCCTCTACACTACAATAAATTTTATCGCTTTAACAGCCGCCATTTTTTATTCCTCCTACTTATACTTGGCAGACTCAAGTTATTACCGTTATTAGACCAACGGTTGTGCAAGGAGGTGATTTGGTCAGAATTACGCTCGACCGAGTAAGATGTTCCGGATTCGAACTCGGGTCCTTAGAGTTAGTAGCCACAGGCCTTACCCCACGACTACCAGCTCCCCAAATAAATATATAAAGTTAATAAATATATAGTTAACTAGTAACGCAACTCAGTGTTAGTGTAATTGACATTATAGCAAGAATAAGATATTGACAGAAATTCCTCGAAATCAAAGTACAAATACTCAAGATCGCTGATTGACCGTGTGTTATAATAAAAGTTAGATGTTCCGGGTGCAGTAAAAAAAAAAACAACTCAAATAGTGATTAAAGTAATTATATTGAGTCAACATTTCGCTGTGACTTCGAGTCGGAAAGCCCTGCAACGTGGGATGGAACGTCGGCTTAATATAAACACTTTATTCACTATTTGAGTTTTTTATTTATTTTTTTTACCGCATTCGGAACATCTTCCACATATTATTTATAAATCAAACTTAAAGTTGTTAAAATCATTTACAATGAAAGAGTGAAAATATATTCAATATATTAATCCCGTTTTCAATAATTGCACCGTTTTTTAAATTTTTTTGATCGATAATGAAATAACTAATTTTTTTTTAAGTTGCAGAATTTTAGTTAGCTTTAAGCCTGTAGTGCCGGTGGAATGTGGAATATTCGAAACGGAATGTTGAGCGGGGTTACTGGGTTGAAATAAATTTATATCAGACCCTCAAAAAGCCAATTTTCTTAGTCCCTTCAACCCTTAAAGAGGGTTCTTAAATTATTCATTTTATTTTTTTTTTTTGTTATTATGTTGGAAATTAAAGTTTGAATCGATTTTATCAGCAACAATTATGGGAATGACGTACAGAATCAACTGTGACGTTCATTACTCTTTCTAGCCTCTAATAAGTTTTCAGGAATGTTCAATTTGAAAAATTCTATTTCACAATGAAAAAAATGTTCCTTTAAATAATCAATCTTAACTTTATTTATTGGTAAGATTTTCTTAAATTATTTCAAATTCATTAACATTTTTTTATTTTATTTTAAACAGTAATAGCTTTTTTTCCTGATCCTATTGATATTGAAAAATAGAATATATTTATATCCACAATTATGGAAAGCTGCCGCACTTTTGCATAAATTAGGGCATTATTAAAAAATAATGCTTCTTGTAGCTTCCTTACTGTTTACAACTTTTGAAGTGAAACTTCTTTACAACTCGAGAAAAAAAAAATATAAATTCGTGGCATGAATTTATCAGTTTTTTTGTATTTTAATGGGAGAATAGGAGCTTAAGGGAGCCTAACAATCCCGGGTAGTCCTGATGCGATCGATTCAGCTCCTATTATCTCATTGTCTCCTATTACAATATAAAAAATATTCTTGCTAGAATAGACTTAGGAAATGGCTGTTCTATTCTAATTATTATTAATATTTTGGGACTATTATTTTCTGCCTTAAGAGGAAAAGCGGAATCATTATTAATAAAATTTTAATACAATAATTATTTGATTTACTGAAACTCTTGGCCTGTATCAAAACTGCCATATTTTTTTTTTATGTAGCTCTAATTTTATTTTCTGATGCGTTTACGCATACGTAAGAGAAAGTACTGGAAGATATTTGATAAAACTGATTTGAGACCAACTAGGTGCCAATCTATTACAGAATATTCCCTAAAAAATCATATTCACATTCCGATCGATTATGCCAGAGCACTTATTTAATTACAGACGGAAAGGTAACCTAATTTATAATCTTTAAATTTCTTTCTTGAGACTGGCAATTTTTTACTAAATAATTCAAAAACACTATCCAAATTATAGTCTCAAAACATTTATTTCATTCACACGTCCAACGTTTCGGCCAATTCGGCCATCTTCAGGGACAATCTTAATTTACTATGAGACATATCATTTAACCCTTTTAAAAAAACTCCATACAGGCTATTCTGCCCAGGTCAAAATATTTACATCTAATATGTCAAAAATACAATAAACACCTAATAAGTCAAAACCATAAAAAACACAGTCAAATTATTTCTCTTTTACCACAATTTATACACTATATATTAGATAATATATATATAAGATAATATATAGTGTATAAATTGTGGTAAAAGAGAAATAATTTGACTGTGTTTTTTATGGTTTTGACTTATTAGGTGTTTATTGTATTTTTGACATATTAGATGTAAATATTTTGACCTGGGCAGAATAGCCTGTATGGAGTTTTTTTAAAAGGGTTAAATGATATGTCTCATAGTAAATTAAGATTGTCCCTGAAGATGGCCGAATTGGCCGAAACGTTGGACGTGTGAATGAAATAAATGTTTTGAGACTATAATTTGGATAGTGTTTTTGAATTATTTAGTAACCTAATTTGTTTTTGATGACTTACACGTGAAATGTGAATGCTCTTTTTCGATACAGTGGACATATAACGTTTAAAATTCATGCAGGAATACAAGACTTGCTGCCTTTAGTAGTGAAAAAGAAAATTGTTGAAAAAGTGTTTTTTTAAAGCTTTTTCTTCCTCAATATCGCAGGTAGGGAAGTCCTCAGAATTGCAAATTTCCGTTCGGATTTAACATTTCAGACATTAAAGAACAAATTTGCATTCATGTCTGTATGTAGTCTAATTTGTGCATGATTGATCGCAACATTGTTCCGATTGATATGATTTTTGTGGAATTTTAAGTGCTGGTAATATAAGATGGCTTCATAACGTTTTCATAAAAATCCATCAAATACTTACGCTTACGTGAGAGAAATTTTTTTTTAAAACACAGCTCCTCTGATTTGGTTCACACTTGGGGGAATGTTGAGATCAGTGTAGATATAGTCTTATATAAAGTTTAGCAAATCTCACTCACAACTTTAGCTACTTATGCCCTAACTTATTTTCCATCATACACCTGAATTTCGAAAGCGGCTAGTCCCATTTAGCAAAAATTAGAAATTATCGTAGGTATAGTCTGGTATAATTTCATTAACTACTTTCGTAAATACATGAAAAAAACTAATTTCCTGAATCTACCAACGTTACAGCGACTCATCCCCGTAGATTTTATTCTCAAACCATGAATCATCAGACTTTGTATGTTGTTAATTAAGTACTAAATAGGAATCTCTAGAATAAGGATAATTTCCATAAAATGTAATTTATGAAATTAAAACAAGGACATCTAAAATACAAGAAAAAATAATACATGAATAGTGAGTAAAGTAAACCTAAGTACTTAGCAGATATTTATTTGTAAAAAAGAAATATATTTTTAAAATATAAAGGGAAAAATGAGTTTGAATTTCGTACTAGACGTTTTTCTTTAGAATAATAAAAATCCTCTATCGTTGGCTTCAATCTGTTAGAGATTATAATTTTCTTTTCTTTATTTTTTTTAATGTTTGGCATGTGGTAAAATAAAAAAAAATAGTCTCAATAATACACTAGTATCAGATTGGATACAATTTATTAATAAAGTGAATAAGGTCAGATTAATATAATTTACAATTTATTTCTGTGGAATAAATCTATTCTATTCCATATTTCTAAAATAATAATTATGATACATAAATTTATTTATTTTTTATTCCAAAATAATGAATTACCGATCAGTTTCATATTTTTTATATTTATTACTTTTTTGTGAATATTGAATACTTATTACTTTTAACTTTTAGCTTAATATACTTATTTATTCTATTTTATGTGTTAGAGTGTTTTTTGTAGATTTTAAATGGGTAAATATTGGTTTTTGTTTTTTTTTACTATATTTGAAATGTTTATATAATTTGTATACTTTTAACTTAAATATACTTTTATGTGTGAAGGAAAAAAAGCAGAGAAAATTTATAGAATTGACATAATGGAAAAATTAAATGTAATGAACGATAAAAAGCTAGAAAAAAAATAATTAAAATGTGTGAGGGGAGAAATAATAAATAATAGAATGGAAAAACAAATCATGTATAACTTCAATTAAATAAATTCATATCATACAGCAGAAATTTTTATAATGTGACAATTTAAAAAAAAGATTATGCCGTGACTATTTAAATTAATAGGATTAAAAAAGAATTGTGCTTCATTAGTGATAAGTATTCTGTGTATAAGACAACCTAATGAAGTTGGGCAGCAAAACATTTTTAATTAATTGTTTTTCTCCCTCTTGTAAATGTTCGAGAATATTTTTGAATAATTTAATTAAATTAAAACTCATCCTTCGTTCAATATTCAATTTATTCTTAATTAAACAATATTAAAATCAGCCCGTAGGGTTTATAATTAAATATGTTTTAATTATAAAACAATCCGTTGTCTCGTGAATACTTTTGATATTTTTATAATTTCTATAGAATAGATATAAAACGATATAAGAAAGGTAGACAAAATTATGTATTTCCTTTGACGCATATAACGGCCCAGATTTTCATAACGATACGATCTGGCCTCACGGTCAACTATTTCACAGTCGTACATAGCCTATTGTCTCAGCACAAAAATAAAATCACTTTACGTCCTTCCCTCACTCTCAGCAGCGGAAACATAAACATTATGACATGAGAAAACGTGTTTGTAAACTGCTGTGTTTGTACATAGCTGGCGAACGTGATAGTTTTGAAGAGTAGTGATTAGGAAGTCACGAAAAGGACGGTTCGAAGGTCTGTAGTGTCACGTTGTAAAAATTCTGCGATATGTTGCCATATAAGCTGGATATATCATGAATACATAAGACTGACATTAATAATCTATTTATTGAAATATTGAAAAAAAAAAATACACGAATTGAGAACTCTTATAAGAGACGAGGTCAACGAATTGGTTGTCCCCACCAGCGGAGAAAGACATTTAAAGTTTTTATTTATATATTTTTTTTCTATCAAATCGTCATCATTATCTTTGACTATTCTATTTATCAGATACTATAACCGCATTGCTTCATTCTGGAAGTAGTTAAAAAAAAAAATTTTATTACAATTTTTTACCTAAAATATAAGAAAACTATTGAATTATTTATAATTTTAATAAATATGTCCAAAGCTTTTAAAATTTAAACAAACACAAACGAATATCTTTTTAGTATTAAAAACGTTTAATAGTAAAAAAATATAAAATGACGTTTATATTTTTTGGGTGAAACCAATTAATTTTATTTAAGATGATGACATGTGTTTTATTTGGTAGAAAGATTTATTCATTTATAAACATATGCTCTACTCACAACTCTTTCATATACATATTGCTATGTGTGTGTATATATATAAACTATTTTCTAGAAGAAATGAGAAAATATCTACTATTACAGAATGTTTTTTTTGGGGGGGGGGGAGGAGGAGAGGATAGGGGAGTTAAAAGTATACCTCAAATAATTGTAACCTTGTATAATCTTACCTGTATAATATACCTGTTGTGAATTCGGATGCTAGGATAATTACTGAAGGTTATTATCCAAATATTTAAATTAATATAGTCCTTTAAATTATAATTATTGAATTTCCTTTCCAAAGAGCTTTTGTGTCTAGTAGATTATCAATTATATATATTTATATTTATAAAATATTGTTCGAGGCAAGCTGATACCTGTTTTAATGGATTTTGTCTCTATAACATTTTGTACCCATTTTACTTACCACTGAGAAAGGTTCTCTTGCGTTGGCTGGTGTCAACAGTTTCTCTATCCCTAGTTATTTGAAGAGATCAGGTACCAAAGCACAGATGGTTAGACAAAGACATTCGTAATATCGAAAGGGTTAACACATATCAAAATATGTATTTAGGACTTAAGTTTTTTATCACTTAAAGAGACTTTTCATCCGTTTTCCAAATAGGCAAATTTAAAATGGCAGTTTTCTTGTTTATAGAGAAGTCGAAATGTACCGTTTTTCATTTATAGAGGTCAGAAAGTTGATAACAAATTGCATATTTTATATTTTTATATGTAGGTATGTAATTTTTTTAAAAAAAAACATTGATGTTGATAATTTTGTTCAATATCTCATTATATCTCCTGGATTTACTCATGATTGCTAGAAAAAGAGAATTGGTAAAATAAAAACATACTGTGCCCAAATGTAATTAATTAATCAATCTTCTCTTGTTTCTTTGGCGATGACTATAAGGGATATAGTCCATAGGATATACTATCGTTCTATCGTTTATGTTATTTTACATTATCGAAGCATACATTTATTATTTTCAGGAATTATTTTACGAATGAAGCAAACTTAATAGGATTGCTAATAAAATCAGCTAACCCCTCAATATAATGGATTTCGTAGCGATAGTTATATTACATAAAATTTTCAAAATTAGGAAACAAAAATTTGTGACTAAAATCTTTGTATTAAATGATTAATTTACGATGCAAAATGGTTAAAATTAATACAATGCATTTTTTAAGTATTTGATTTCAAAGTTTTAAATCCGTCAAATTGACGGGTCCCATTAACCTAGTTTTAATAAAATAATTTGACGTCAGAAATGTTTTCAGTTTTATTTTATAATTTGACTGTACTAATTACCATTCATACAGATCAAATTTTGGATATTATCTTTTAATATAATCATTTTAACAGGAACAACAATTTAAATAGTGTTATTTACATGAATATAAATTATTCCGACATGTATAGTAGAACAAGGCTGCGTAGGTTGGCGCGAATAAAAATATACTGACCAGTCACTCTCAAATTATCTCAACTTTTATTTTTGGGCTTAAAGATGGGTCTTCATTATAATACTTACTTAATTTCCATCACGTAGCTGAATCTCATACATAATTCCTTTCCTTTTCCTCTTTATTTCGCCATCCGTAATTCCTTAAAATATGTAAAAACCTTAGGTTGCATAAATCATTGGGTTGGTTGCATAATTGAGGCCCGTGTTTTATGGTGGTCAGCGAAACGTGATTCTTCTCTCTTACTTTACTTTAGTCACCCTTTTACACATATACATGGATACGGCTAATGTTTAAAACATCAAACAATTGTCGATTTTTTTTATATATAGAAAAGTATGTCGTCAAACCATTAATCTTGTGTAAATAAAGTAAAAATTATCTTAATATTTCACAAAAATAATGTCGTTAAACCATTAATCTTTTATAAATAATCTTAATATTTCACAAAAATAAATAATAAATGAACATTATCTTGTGTGAAAAAGATTTTATATGCATTAAGTACTGTACTCAAGACTCTTCATGGTTTGTAATATTATAATAAAGACATTAATAGGAATATATTTTCATAAAAATACCAAATATGTTTCTTTCTTTGAAGGTTATACAAGTTTACCATTCTTTGAGGTATATTTTGAACACCCCTATCCTTTCTTCCTTCTCCTCCCCCCCCAAAAAAAAAAAAAATTAAATCTGCAATAGTAGATATTTTCTTATTCATTTCTGTTTTTTCTAGAAAATAGTTTATAAATTAGTTATTGATAATTAGAGTGAAATGATATTGTTTAAGAATAATTAGTTGCCACTTCTCCTAACATCATTACGGACATTTGCTCCTCTTTGACGGACGGATATTCTAGACGGACCATCCAATTTCCGTTTCGGACCCCCGGGCTTTGCCGGAAGGTGCTTAACTTGTTTTAGGCAGCAAATATATTTTTCCTCTTTTCTAAAATATTCATGTTGTTCTGGAATTGTATTTAAATTCAAATTTGTTTTGAATAATAATGTTTCTTGTCATTGATGTCTACAGCTTCAACTCGATGAATTTTAATTTAAAGCTTCCCTTATAATAAAACTTAGTATTTTTTATTCCTCTAGTTCTTTTCTAGCGCCCTAAACTCTGAAATTACCTATTAGTGAATCTGGAATTAATCTTGATAAAGAATAAAATTATAAGTCAGGTTTTACTTTTTAAAAAAAACTTTTTTTTTTACATTTTAGAGTCTCCTTAATTAATATTAAGGTAGCAAATATTTTTAAGTATTATTCTTTAGGTTTATGACAAACCTACTCATTACCAGGATAATTTAAGTACATAAATGGCCTTCAAGTTTGTAATAATAGTAAAACACTTAAGATATATTTTTTTTTTTATTACCATGTGTTTTCTAAGCACCTTTTTTGTTTCTACCACTATTCGAAGAGTTGGTTGAACTGGGTTCTTCTGTACTCACATTTGAAATTTACTATTAGAATTTCTTTCACAATACTAGAAAGAGAGAAACACTCAGCTGACAAAGTATTGTTGCTTAACCCATTCGAGATAGCACATATTTTTAGAGACCATCCCCAGAATCCAAAAATTTTGTTTTCCTTTTTATTCGCCATTTTTGATTAAAAGAACAAACAAAAAATCTTTCCAAAAGAAATAAGTGGCTCTATAACTCTCTTTGTACAAATAATTGCACACAGTGTGTACATACATGTAGCTCGTCGGAATAGTTTTATTGCGGGACGGATTGCACACCAAGTATGCAATATAAAATACAATAGTAACACATTAACACAAATAAAAATGAAAGAATATAAATCTAAATAAACAAAAATTTTTAAGAAGCAGTACAAGAGAATGAATTATCCTGAAAGAAACAACTCTCATTTTAGGGGCTAATTTGAAACCAACAACAAATTTTATTTTTACACACTTCTAGGATAATTTTTGTTTTAAACCAGTCTTGTTCTAATGGCCGCTTGTTCCATGCTGACAGATAATTGTAATTCAAGATCATTGCACACACGATGTGCAGTCGGTCTTTTTGGCTCGGAAATGCATATCACACATGCATATCGGTATGCAATTGGTCTCGAATGGACTAGCTACATTGGGTTGATATATACACGGCATACTTAAATTACATGTTGGTAATAAATTGTGTTTGTTCTTTTTCTATTATATATTTCCGTCTTTTTGATTATTATTCACTATTTTTCCATAAATCTCTAAATATAATTTTTTCCCTTAACCCAGTACATTTTTTTTTCTTTAACAAATACTGTCAACAAAATCAAAAGTAAAAATTTTAAGTTTTTTTCACAGTATCCTTTCTAAGTACACCACTAATGTCTGTCGAACAGGTTCGATACTTAGGACTCCTTCTTGACAAGAGACTTAATTGGAATCTAAACACAAGACTGAAACGATAAGAAACTGCTCGTAGATTCCGATTGCTACGACACTTACTTGACAAACGCTCTAAACTTCCCATTCACTACAAAAAATGAGTATACACTACGATAATCAGACCAATTTGGACATATGGAATTGAGCTCTGGGGCTCCACCAAACCATCAAATTCTTCCCGCATCCAATCTTTACAATCCAAAATCCTACGTAAAATCCTTGATGCTCCTTATTACGTCACAAATAAACTCATTCACAAAGACCTTAACATCCCATTCGTTGCAGATTTGACCCAAAACAGATATGCGTCTTTTCATTCCAAACTCCTTAACAATCCTAACCCATTAATTCTTAATCTTTCATCCTTGACAATCCCTGATAATCCTCGGAGGCGTCTGAAAAGAAGATGGCCACGGGACCTTCTAATTTAAATTAATGTTTGAAGTTCCTTCCCAAGATTTTCAAGTGCATATGAAACCTACAACATATTTACTTATTGTATTTTTTATTTGTACAGTTGTAAATCACATTAAATAAATAAATAAAAGTTTTTTTCATTGTGCTATTTCAATTTAGCAATGGTGATAAGCAACATCAAAACTCTTTAAACATTTTCGTATTCCTCGTGTTCTGTGAAGCCAAATAAAATTAGATAGATAATATCCTTTCATGTCCATTTCTGACACAACCAAACACATACTCTTTAGCAAGGTCTGATCCTCTATTTAATCTCTTCCTTTGAAGATGAAACTATCTCGGACAAAGACGATGCAAAGTTTAAACTGGAACACAAAGGGCTAATTTGCATTCCATAGCGTAGCGACATCGTGTATTACAGATCCTGACATTGGCTGACATAGCGTTAATGACAATGCTCCATTATGGGCTAACCTCTGTGTCCTTTCTGTGCCCCCCCCTACTCGTGATTTATACCCCTAATTGCAGGTGCTAATTTTCAAGGCAGTCCTTTCAGGGGTAATTATTAAGTGCGAGGCCGGTTTGGGAGTGGTGTCGTTGGCCTGAATCTAAGCATATCGAGGAAGTATCTTGTAATATTGTATAGAGAAAATATATCAAAACAATTTGTAGGATTGAATTCGGATAGTAATTTATTATAATAAATGCTTGCATTAGTGCAATGAATGAGATGGCATCAGAAAACATCAATTATACAGTCAATTTTAAAAAATACACTAGAACTCAGAACCAACACTATGCTGAGGTTTTAAGAACAATTAATTTATGAAAAATATGGGTAAAAACTTTATGTTCTTATTTATAATTAACTTTCATATTAATTTTAGTTATAAAATAAATAATAATTTTATTCAAAAATACAGTTTGAAATAGATAAATTATATACCTTACCTGAGTGTAAGGAAGGTGATAATAAGGTTGAATTGATTAGTGATTAAAAGCTTAATATTAATGTGAAGAGTGACAAATAAGGTAATTAAACATATACTAAGGAAAGCTTATTAATAAATTAATATAATTCCCTAATGTTTTATTGTCTCATAGGGTAATTTTGATAGAAATTGGAAATTTTGACCTGGGCATAATAGCGTGCAAAAAGTATTTAAATTATTGATGTGAATGTAAATTTTTATTTAAGGTATGCTATTTTATTAATAATAATGTTGCTTATTAAAATTGTTAAAAATGAATGTATATAATAAAAGCTGTTATTTGATTGATTGTCCTTGAGGATAGCCAAATTGGACGAAACGTTGGGCTTATAAAGCAATAAAGAGTGCTTTGAGACTTAAATCGGATACGATTTAATTTATTAAACAGTCTCAAGAAAGTGAAAAGATTATTTAAATAATATATAGTAATATAAATTAAATGAAATTACTTGTGGGAATATGAAAGAAATAAAATATAGAAGTTGTACAAAATACAACATCATCTAATCATATTATGTATGGGTCATCTTCACATAAAAGGACAATTTTGAGTAGTGGTTTTAAGAAATAAAAAATGTCTCCTTTTTTTCCCTCTGGGATATTTATTAAACTTCATATTTCAACCTTTTATTTCTATTATTTTTAAATTTATAGAATTTCCTTCTGATTTTATAGTTATAAACTTCACAATTAAGTTTTTTATTATTGATAATTAATTGATACATAAATACCCTTTTTATTTCCTTATTTGCATTGCACCAACATCCCTTAATATTTATTTAATCGTACCCTTTTGTGCGTTTTCTAATCGAAATTTTGTTATATTTCCAACTGTCAAATCATACTTATAATTAAAAAAATTAATAACTTTAAATATATATAAAAAAAATAATAACATACAGTAAACAGCGATGCTTTCTGACTATTTTTACAACTAACACATAGAGATGGTGTTGATGACGTACAATCTAAAGCAATATTCTATTAATAGAAAGTTAATAAAAATAAATGATTCAAGTAAAAAGACTAATAAAGAACGCAAAGGGGGAAAAACAAAAAAAAATATTATAAATGATACTTTCGAATTATAAAACCATTTAGTTAGAAATGAAGAAGTCCTTGAATCAAGCTGAAAAAAATTGAGTATGCTCTCATAAAACATTAATTGAAATTCAATGCTCATTCAAAAAATAAATCAACCAAATCAATATGATGATAATCCATGCCCATGACCTCGAATTTAGAGGAGAGGACTGGATTTTTTTTACGAAACCAGGGATTTTTAATAAAAACCTTATATCTTTTTGAACCGATTTCCTTAAAGTTGGCAACCGGTTCTTTCACTTTAGACTATTAGGTAATATAATTTTTTGAATGCTCACTTTAGCTGTATGGCTAGGAGCTTGGTGCACGTTGTTCCGGAATTTACATAACAGCTGAAGTTCACACCCACCGAACCCTCCAGGATGACGTAATCAAGATAGTCGATGTTAACTACAGCTAAGGAACATCTGAAAAGAAATAACGAAAAATTATAAAGAACTTAAGTACAGTTTTGACCCTAACAGTTTGAAAAACAAGGATAGGATCGTAACGGCATTGCTCTGGAGATCCACATGTTTATCTAATATTCTATGACAAATTTGTCTTATAATGAGAGCAATCATTTTTTAATAGACAGGATATTCTGACTTATGATATAGATCTACTTTTTAATTTTTGTGTAGGAAAGGCCTTATAGAAAATTTTGATGTTGGGTAGATCGGGTCTGGATATTAAGATAATAAAGTATTGATGGATTAACCAATTTTCTATACAAACTACATATTTGACCCAAAAAGAAAAATTATAATTTTAAGTACAGTTTTTAAAACAATTTTAACATCTCCAGAATAATAAATGAGACGCCACAAATCCTCCTTAACACCACTTCTGCCGCATTCTGTTAGAATAATCCAAGGTGCGATATGAATGTAAGAAGAGACATAAATGATCAAAAAAAAAATTTAATACACCACCAGATTTAATCAAAGAGTATCGATGATTAAAAAATGGGCCTTTTTTGGGTAGTATATATAATTATGTCGATCTTTGTAGTTACCCAGTTACTTTGTTACATCTCAGAAATTATACCTATCCTAATAAATATTTCAAATGCTTAATGATCCATCTATATGAAGCATCTCCTTAGCTAACTGATAATCTGAATCAGAAATTAATATTAAGCGATAGTATGATAGCCCAAGAGGAGAAAAAAGGTATTTCATCAATTTTTTTTATTACTTTAATTAAAACTAAGTATAGGGACTAGTTAAAATTGATGAGTCTGCCAAGTATAGGTAGGGGAAATAAAAAATGGCGGCTGTTTCAAATATTTAAAAAAAAAAATTTCTCTGTATCATTTAAACTACCATGAGAACATTATAATGATGAGAAAACTATATCTCAAAAACTATTCGACCTACAGATGTCTATTAGCACTCAAATTAAAGCTAGTTTAAGTTACTATAAAGTAGTTTATGACGTTTATCTTTGTAGGAATAGTAGTTTTCTTGATATTTGCAAAAATAAATTGATTTAGAGTTGTTCGGAAAAAATTTCATATGCATAATTTATATTGATATACGAATATCATAAAAGGTACTTACTACCCCTATGAAGATACGTGTTATAAACTATTTAATAGTAAGTTAAATTACCTTTATTTTGAGTGCTGGCAGACATATCTATATCTTATGGTTTCATAGATATATTTTTTAAAAAATCAAAACTTTTATCCGAACAACAAAAAATCAAAATTTTCTAAATTTATTTTGTTAAATATCATAAAAACTACTATTCCTACGAAGATAAAGTTCATAAACTACTTTTTAGTAAATTAAACTAGCTTTAATTTGAGTGCTAATGTGTACGTCGAATGGTTTTTGAGATATAGATTTCTCAAAATAAATTCTCTATCTACTCATTTTTCAGTACGTATTTTATAAAAGGTTGCTTTAAAAAAGCTATATATTGGGAACCATGAAACGTAAATAGCTCATTTTTTCATCTATCAGGGCTCAAATTTTAGCAAATGTATTCTACTTTAAATAATGTCCTCTTAAGTTTTGTACTGTTATTGGTTGTTTTAAACATATAGAGCTCCAAATGAAATGTTTTTTTTTAACCTTCTAAAAGTAAGGCAGCCGCCATTTCTTATGGCTACCTATTAAACTTGGCAAATTCATCAATTTAGACTAGTAATTATAAATAATTTTCATTAAAATCAATTAATCTAAAATTGGGGTGAAATAACTGCCGTTTTCCCCTCCCCCCCCCCCGGCTCGTACTATGAGAATGTCGTATCAGTGGATGATGGTCTCCATCATGCTTCAAGTGTTATGTTTTTCCTCTTTATTGCCGCACGTATACATCGTTGCAATCATAAAACGACAGTTGATATCTATCATTGTAAATAATGTGAAGCTACATTATCTATATTTCTTGGTAGTACTGTTGAAGTACGTGACAAATACAACGTGGCTTCCTTTATGATTTGTTTTCCAATCATATATGAATACAAATTTTATTGGCTTCTTCTGACTTATATTTTCAATCTGTTTGTCTATTTGTCATTTGTTATAATATGAATATTTGATTACGAGTGAAATAGCATATATATTAATTACCTACTTATATCTAAAAGTTAACAATATTGAGGTTATATGGAACTAATGTGGGCTGACCCACATTGTTGCGGCCAACATATGATCGGTAATCGACTATGTGACAGATGATATAAAAAACAAACCAAATCCGCTCTTGGTTGTTTTTTATACTGCTGACAGATGTCTTCTTAGCGCCTCTACGTTTGCACACACATCGTCTACTTTATCTCCACACTCTCGTAGTTACCAGCATTCTGGCCATCTTCGCCAGCTAAATCATCTAAGCCACGGCGGGCGGACTTCTTCAATTCATCCTCCAAGAGGACAAGGCGGGCGGACGTACGTCCCTTTTGTCGATCTACTTCCAAGAGAATGTCCACTCAGAACAACCACAACCGAACCCCTATCAATCACCGGTGATATAAGACTTTTTTTTTCTATTTTGTATATTTTTTGTGTTCGATTAATTTTATTTTGTAATATTATTAAGCTTTATTTTTTTTTTCTAGTTTGTATATTTTTTGTTTCTTTTATTCTGTTTAATTATTTGAAAATAAAAAATAACAAAATTCGACCATTTCTTTTCTTTTCACGGTTGGGCTAGTAAAGGCTCCTTTCGAACCCCTACCCACCGTAACACACACGCAGTTTAGACCGAAAACACATTTAATTTTTTTTGTATGTATAATTTATTTATGATATTTACTACTGTATTAAAATGTATACAACCTGTAAATTTGCTATTTGTTATAAAATGGCATAATGCAAACATGTGGACAATTTACCCTTGACAGAACTCCAATAGCATTTCTAGAGGAGAAGATCTCGAGGCCTTCAGGCAGACGTCTAGGAGGATTATCAGGTAATGAAAGAGAAACCCGGTTAGAAAAAAGTGGGCTTCGGTGGTCAGGAAGTTTATCAGAGAAGGATTAGTATCTGGTTCTGGCTGATTCCGCAACATATGGGACATAGAGGTACTAATGGGTGACTTAGATGACTGACGAAGTAAGGTTTTTACGAAGGTTTTTGGACTGTAAGGATTGGATACGAGAGGAATCCGATGGTTTAGTCGACATCACTTCCTATGTCCAGATAGGCCTTATTGTAATCATGTATCAGTCTTTTAATAGTAATTCCCCGCTATTTTGAGTTTTAACGTGGTTTAATTAATATTAAGATAATTCTTTGCAATGCCAAAAGAAAACCTAATTGAATATGTGAAGCCACAAAATAATCATTTGATTTATATCAAAATTAGAAATTAGTTGTCAACTTATATCTGCTGCCTTAAATTAAAAAGGTTGTTTTCAAAAATGTTCTGGTAAACCACCACTTTAATATTGTACCAAATACATATGACCTTGGGGATTGGCATATTTAAAAAAAATTGATTGCAATTCTTACAGTTAATTATAATAATGAATTGGGTGGCGAGTAGAAAATACGAGGCATGCTATGGTAACCTTTTTTTTTTTTTTTTTCGATTAATCAGATTTTCGAAACAGCTCCCTCTATATAGGACAGCCGAATTTTTCAAGGACGACGAGGCGGCCCTGAGAGAGCACTGCCTGCCTGAGAAATTGCCTCCATTATCTGATAACTCCATGGATGAGATAGCTCTCGGCTCCCGTGGCTGGTGATTGATGTAGCACTGCCTAGTCTTCCGCTTTTGAACAGCTTATTTAGGTCAGGGCGTTGTCGTCTCCCTTCATCTATAATTAGAGGGAAGTATGAATGGTTTGGTGAATGGGGAGCTGTATACGCAACCTTACTATTTATTATACCGTACAATAATTATATAAACCCATAGACACGGGCTTTCAACCGTCTGTCAAGTTTCTAAGGTACATATCCCGCACTCATAAACACAGAATAACTGTTGCGGTATGGTGATCACACAACTTTCACTTAATAACCTCCTTTACGTCCCCAGCTTTGTGTAGGTCAGTGAGCTCGTGTTGAAGTTATCACTATTTTTGGGGAAAAAAATTTAAAGACAAGAGTAGATAAAAAAATCATTTTTATTTTTCTGTTGCTTTTAAAGTTCATATTTTAGAGTTTCTGGAGATAGGAATAACAAAAATAAATCATGTTCCTTCCAAGAATACAACAGTTCAACAATAGATTCTGTAGCCTATATCCGTTAATAATACATTGATAAGGCTCTCAAAAACATCGGACCGGAATTATTCGACTACCCATACGTCATTATAAACGGCATACAGTGCATATCAGCTTAAAAATGTTTTTGTGAAAAAAAAAATAGCTCCATCACTAAGGTCGTTTCTCCTCATTTTGGTTGAGAAAACATGAAAATTGCTTTAGTTCTTTCATTAATGCTAAATGATAGCGAAAAATTGGTGGAGAAAAGAAAAAATGATGACGACTTTCATTAAGCATTCGTCTAATATCAGTGTTGGGAAAAATTAATTGTAATTGTGATTACTATGGTTCATCTATCAATTGTACTTTCGGACCACAATTTTAGTAAATTTCAAAAATTCAGTTTTTATTACCACAGATTCAAATTATAATTGCAATTATTTTTTGCTTAAAACTGTCTATCAACTTTTTTTTTTTTTTATTATTTTATTTATTCAATGTGATTTACAACTGTACAAATAATAAATACAATAAGTAAATATGTTATATATTTCATATACATTTGAAAATCTTAAGAAGAAACCACCCATTGGTGGTACTTCAAACATTAATTTAAATTAGAAGGTCCCGAGGCCATCTTCTTTTCAGACGCCTCGGAGGATTATCAGGGATTTTTTAGGATGAAAGATTAAGAATTAATGGGTTAGTTATTATGGTTAAGGAGTTTAGAATGAAAAGACGCAAATCTGTGAATGAGTTTATTTTTAACGTAATAAGGAGCATCTAGGATTTTGGATTGGAAGGATTGGATGCGGGAGGAATTTGATGGTTTGGTGGAACCCCAGAGCTCAATTCCATATGTCCAAATTGGTCTGATTATTGTAGTGTATACTAATTTTTTGTAGTGAATGGGAAGTTTATAGCGTAAGTGTTGTAGCAATCGGAATCTACGAGCAGTTTCTTGTCGTTTCAGTCTTGTGTTTGGATTCCAAGTAAGTCTCTTGTCAAGATGGAGTCCTAAGTATCGAATCTGTTCAACAGGCGTTAGTAGAGTATTTAGAAAGGATACTGTAGGACAGGAGGGAAGGATGGCACCTGGACACAAAGTTAAGGTCTTTGTGAATGAGTTTATTTGTAACTTAATAAGGAGCATCAAGGATTTTACGTAGGAATTTGGATTGTAAGGATTGATAGTTTGGTGGAGCTCCAGAGCTCAATTCCATACTAATATCAACTTAATTCCCATACACATTTTTAGTGTTGTAACACAATTTGAAAGGGTTATGAGGGTGCGCAAAACCTTAAAAGCCCATAAAAAAACCGGGTGTGGAAGAAAAAGTTTATAGCTCGAAATGTCACAATTGAAATCCAATTTCCAAAAAAACTATTATAAAATATTTGAACAGGACGAAATTCACCTACTTCTTTAAGCAGTGCTTTCTTTAAATTTTGGACCCACTGGCCCCGCGATCTATGGGGCCCCCTAACTTCTGTGATTTAACTTAAAAGTTATAAAAAATGAACAAAGAAGTACGATAACACGTCAAGAAAGATTCAGCAGCTCATCACATTCGGTAAAATGTATTATAAAAATATAGACTTTGAAGTAGCAATTCATGATTTTTATTATAAAAAATTAAGAAATATATCTCTAATGTTTTTTATTTTTTTTTTTCGTTTTCATATTTCAAATATTAAACAAATTATGATTTTGACTATTGAAGTATGTTATTTAGCTATTTGATACCGTGCGCGGTATCATTGATATCGCATAAAATCTAAAATCTAATTTTAGCTCATTTGATCAATCGTGTTCTAGGTGTTATGAACAGGACTAATTCACCCCATGGGATAATTAATTCACTCTCCGATACATTACAAAAATTTATTTTTTAAATATTTTAAGTAAAAATGTTGCAAATAAATAAAATTTAAAAAAACGACAATAAAAGAGTAAAGATAGAAGCCAACATAAAAATTGTATGTATGTGTAAACATTTGTTTTCCTAAGCTAGTGAACTATTTCTAATAAAACTTCCAGAAATAAATAATAAAAAAAAAAAAAGTTCTTGAAATAATAGTAGTAGTTTGTGATTATTCGGATGAAACCTACCATAATATTATTTAGAAGGTCGATGTCGCTGAGCGTGTTATGGCCCCTCATTTGCATTCTAGTGTCTGTAGCTAGACGCTAGTTCGAATCCGACCTCGGAGGGCTGATTTTTATTTCATGGAGGACCCACAGAATACACGTAGGTCTTTCTACTCTGGCTAGAATAAATTCGTTTGACATTCTGTAGGATATCAATCCGTCTTTCTTTTCTGCCTTCAGTCGAGGAACATAAGGATAGAATTAAATTTTTGTTTTTTGTTATTTTAAATTGAATATAAACTGTAGAGCTCCATATACAAAGGTTACCAGAACGATAAGAAAAGAAAATTTTCCCAAACCAAAATAATTTCAGTTTCATTAAGATGAAGGATTAATTCATTGCCTGAGGTAAGAAAAAAGCTTTTTTTTTTTTTTTAATATTGAATTTGGAAACTTTTTAGAGAAATCCCTTACACGTACATATTTTTCTTTGGTTTTTTATGTCTGCTTATGTATTTTCGGAAAAAATAAATTTTTTGCATAAGTCGGGTCTTCCCCTGAACTCAGTGCTGAAATTTCTCTGGGCCATATTCAGCATGAAAAAAAAATTAATTCTTTTTGAAACATTATTCCATTTTTTAAACTCAATTTAAAAAAAAAGCAACTTTATTCTTAACACAAACATTCTACGTCTAGATCGAAATATTTAAAAAATGTTGGTTTAAGGAGGTCTAAAAGTTTCTTCTCCTTAATTATTGATCATTATTTAATAATAAAAAATGAATCCAAAAAAAAAAACATTGCATAAAGTTTATAATAAAAAACAAATTGTTTTTACAGTTTGCGCAGTTTCTTCGAAAAAATCGTCTTAAAATATCACGTTCTTGTGGAATTGGACTGAATTCGCTGAAAATGTTTGATGATGATGATGATGATATTCGCAGCGAAACATTTCAATTTGATTTTGTCAAGTATTTCTTTAATTTTTCTAAACTTTTGTAAATCTAAATATGTAAAATTTGGTTTCTTCTTCTATATATCGTCGGTCTAAAGTCAAAGTGGTAAATTAGCAAATTTTAATAACTTTTGTTTTGTTGAGTTTTCTATCCTTACTACAAAGGCCTAATAGAATTGAATATGTGACGTAACCAACTTAGAAATTAGAGATTAGCTACTGCCTTATATCTCCAAACATAATATTCTAAGAAATTTGTGTATACGCCACTTTTGATTAAGAAATACAATATTTTATGCTTGCATTGCGTTAATTTTTTGGATGATTTGGATCAGATTAAAGCGATGCTATGCATCCTCACCAACTTTCGTTTTACTACAACCTAGCATTTGATCAAATTTCTTAAATTTCACAATTAACCCGTTAATTTCTGTGTTTAACACAGAAATGAACTCTGACGAGTTTGCAAATTATAACTCCCTTGTTAATTGAACTAAGAGGACAACAGAAGCCTAGACTCTCTCTTCAGAAAACTCAACTCAACATCCCACCTATTGAAGCCATACATAAGTAAGAAATAAAAAATACATTAAATTATATATTTGTATATAAATACAATTGAAACTATTTCCATGCAAGATAATTAAAGACATGAGTGGGTGAAAGTATAATGTTAACAAACATAAATCAAATTAGGAAAAAAAATTCATGATTTTTCATTTCTATTTTAGACTGAAAAACGCAATTCTTCAACTTTTGAAGACTGATAAAATTTAAGGCTTAGAAAAAGTTAACAAGTTGCTACATTCCAAGCAAAAATGCCTAGTTTTTCTAAAATGTTGCACAACACCTTTATCATTTACTTCATGTCTTTAATTATAATTTAATTTAGTTTATTCTATCTCGTTGTGTGAAAAACTTTAAAAAGACTAACTACTAAATTTACCAAAATAATTTTTAAGCGTAAAAAGCTTCTTTCAGATTAATACTAACAATAAAGACATCGGTTAATCAATCCTTAACAAAGCCTCTTATGCTCAAAAAACTTAATATATAGATATATTTCTAACAAAAAAATTTTAACATTTTCTAAAATATATTTCAAGAGTATTAGAGTCATTTTAGAGGGGGTTCTTCATGTGTTGTCAGTTTTTTTTATTATGAAATTTTCTTGTATTATCTTGTTCCCTTTTCCGTTTTATTAGCATAAAAGGATTTTTTTCTTTAATTATATTATTTCAATTTCTTGAGACAAGGTATTATTTATTAAATAAATCAAAACTTGTATCCTTTTTTGTCTCAACACTTTTTATTTCAACAGACCAACGTTTCGGCCATTTTAGCCATCCTCAAGGACATCTAAATATTTAACAGCTTATATTACATATTCATTTTTAACACTTATAACAACATTATCACCAATAATATAACATACCTTCAATAACTTTTGCAGGCTATTCTACCCAGGTCATTCATTAATTATAAGTTAAAAACCTATTTAAAAGTCAAATTATTAGAGAGTTGTATTTATTATTAATAAGTTTACCTAATCTTAAGTTTAGTTACCTATTTTTTTTAAAAATTTAAAATCATAAATATCTAATTCTTCTTATATTAAAATTATCCTCACAAATATCACTACCATATACACAAACCACTTATAACCTCCCACTCACACAGGTCAGCCTTGTTTAAAAATTAATTTAAATTTCATTTTTGTCTCAATTTGGTATTTATTCTAATTCTCAAATTTCCATATTAAAATTAATTGTAAATAGCAACAAATTTCTTCATTTATTTTTATAAATTTATTTTGCTTAAAATCTCTGCATAATGTTGGTTTAAATTCCTAGTATCTGTTTTAAAATTAACTGTGTAATTGATGTTCTCTGATATATAAATTGACTTTTTTTTCGTTTCTTATATATCATTATTTTTTTTTGCCATTGTCCAGCATATCATTATATTTTGTTTACAATTATTCCTCTAATCATTGCACCAGTCCTACAGTATGTTTTTTTTTTAATATCTCATTAAACTGTTGAATAGATTCGCCACTTAGGACTCCATCTTTACAATACACCTACTTGGAGTCCCCCATGCTAGACTGAACAGACAAGCAACTACTTGTAGGTTCCGATTACTACTACTTAATAAACGCTGTAAGCTTCTCATTTTCTACAAAAAAGAACTCCTATCCACTATGATAATCAGACCTATTTGGACCTACGGAATTGAGATTTGGCCCTCCATTAAACCGTCAAATTCCTCCCGTATCCAATCCTTACAATCTAAAATCCTCCGTAAAATCCTTGATGCTCCTTATTCTTTCACAAATAAATTCATCCACAAAGACCTCAACATTCCACTCGTACCACCTTTTATTCCAAAGTCCTTACTCACCCAAATCCATCAGTTTTTAATCTCACATCCTTAACCATCCTTGGTAATCCTCCGAGGCGTCTGAAAAGAAGAAAGGGATCTCTTTGGGATAAAGTAATGATTAAAGTACCACCATTGGGTGGTTCCTTCCCATAATTATCATGCGTTACTTATTGTATTTTTTTTATATAGTTGTAAATTTAAATAAATAAATTTAAAAAAATAATCATTTTACCACATCCTAGTTTCTCCGATTTGGCAAATCATTCAATTTGCCATGCAAGAATATTGTTTGTCAAATTGCTTAAATTGATTTTCAAATAGTTAAATAAAAATTGCTTAAAAGAATAATCACAATATATTTTAAGACTAAATATATTTTTTTAATTTCATATTTTATAGAGGTAATAATTGGATATATATATATATAAATCTAAATTAAAATTGTTTGCTCCGATTAAATCAGTATATGGTTTCTCCTTTATCCAATCTGGCAGAAGAATGATATTTGAACATGGAATTGATCTGAGACAGAACACAGGATTCAAACTAAATTTAGAACTGACAGACAGCAACTGTTCGATCGACCACCAAAAGAAGCGCCATATCAAACCAATCATTAATTGTCTGTTCCATTTTTTATTTATTTTGTTATCTCACCGTTATTAGTTACTTTATTTTCCTCCATAGATTTTTTTTTTATAAATATTAATAATATTAAATATTTAATAAAAATAATTTTAAAATTCCTAAATTTAATTAAGATAATTATGTACTCTACCCAAAATATATTGACCAGAAAAATAAATAAAAACATTTTGTGATTACTATTTTTTTAAATATATAAATATAGTTATAAAAACGCTGCCACTGATTTATTGTTCTCAGTGATTTTTTATTTGAATTAATTATTTATTATATTTGGAAATAACAAATAATAAAATATCTGATGTTCGCTGACAAATTTTCTAACAGATTTGAGTGCTAAATCCGATATGTACAGAGATTGTTTGCTGTATATTGGTGCAATTGATATCTTTGCTGGCAATTTAATAATCTTAAATGCGGTAAATGAGCATCTAGAATATTTCGGGAAGTTTATAGTTTTCCAATTTACTTAAAAGTAAACGGAGTTTTATAGGATAAAAATAATTGAAATGGCTAATAAGTTCAACAAGCCGTATCTTTGTTAGAAAGAGTTAGATTTCAATTATTTATGTTTTTCTTTGTAGGAAATTAAAGCTTGTATTTAATTATCTTTCATAGTGATTTTATTTATGGATTCTACTTTTCTTTTGTTGTTTTGTGTATAAGTATTTTTGGAAACTGATTCCAAAACATTTTATATTTACTGTGCTGAGATACAAGTCAGAATGAAACTTAAAATGCTAACGTATGCGGACGGCATTATAGGCGTAGAAAGTTACCAAGATGACATGGAAAGACTGGACGATATAATAGATAATTGAGCGTGTAATTTCAAATATGAAGATGGTCAGGGTTGCGGTAAAAAAAAAATAATAGTTTTTAACTATTTATTATCCAGCGTTTCGCCCATCCAGCGTGTTAAAAGGACATTAAGAATATTTTGAAATATAAATATTATACCTTAATTTATCTTTTTGTATCTTATTATCTTACTATTTCAAAATGTTCTTAGTGCTTTTTGTATCATTTTAGCCCTGATGAAGCCCTACAAAGTGGGGCGAAACGTCGGATAAAAATAGTTGAAAACTATTTTCGTTCTCATTGACGGCAACACTTCACCATCTTCATATTTTAATAATGAATTGTTTATTAAATAGCGAATTAGCTAAAGAAACATATATTTGTTGTCATCTGCTGTACAAGTTGAACATATTCAGCTTGAGTTGAAATATTTGGCTTCTCAAACTCAAGAAAACTTTTAGTACTATTTTGGGGAAGAAATTCACAAAATCTTTTCGAACAATTCCCGTATATATATATATATATTAAAGAACTATGACTCGTACTTTAACTAACTCTGAATAAAGTCAAAACAAAAGAAAGTTTTTTTTCCCTAAAAAAGAATATTACAAATGTTAATTTATCTCGTCATTAGATCTTAACTATTTTATATATTTTTGTATCCTCCTATCTCGTCTTCAGTTATAAATTAAAATTCAATAGTGTTTAATTTATTTATTTTTATATTGGACGTTTCGGGCATACTGTGAGGGATACTCTTCAGCATCTAATCTGCCACAGTATTATAAGTGAGTCAAAATTTTTGCAATATGTAACAAGCTTTAAATATGTCACTACGACAATGAAGTTAACTAAATGACCAAATTTAAAAAATTAAAAATTTGTGAATCACCCGATAATAGTGAGGCAAATCAGATACCGAAGAGGGAGACAGAGCATCTCCGAAACAAGATAAAAATAAACGAATCAAGCACTATTTTGTTTTAATATTATTGAGTTCACGGCAAGATAGGAAGGAGGCTTCAAAACATTAGAAAAGTTATTTTACTTTATTGCTATTATTATAATTATCCATGATTGTGTAAATAATAAGCGATCAATGGAATATAATAAAATTTAAAATTTAAAAATTCTCAAGAGATAATAAATTAAATAAACAATGACAAATAGCTGGAATGATTATTATTAATTTTTCAACACATGAAAAAATAAATCTTCATTGAGAAAAATATCGAATTCATAAGCTAGGGTACATAAAACAAACTTATGCTAATTTATAAGTAATATCTGGATTCGAATTTTCCTTATTTCATTCTGGTTTTAAAATCATTGGTCCTAATATGCAACGCTTTGAAGTTGATTAAAAATATCTATTTTCGTTTTAGTTACTAATTATCTACCTGCTTTTTCACTTACTAAAGCACAAATGATTGGAGAAGCCTGTTAAAATATATAGCCAATTTATTTTCTATCGAATTCTGTTCCTTTTGAAGTTGCTCTCAATCCCCTTTCTTCGTTTCAATCCGATCATTGGTTTTTCCTTCCCTTTGCCTTCTAAATGTTTCACAGGAATTCCTCGCCTTTAGTCGTCTCTGTTCTATTTCTTCCTCTCCGTTTTCTTCTTTCTGTTATCCGATGTCGCCTGAGCAGGCCCTGAATTTTACCTTAACCATTCGTATTTATTATTAATCATTTAAATATGTATATAATAAGAGCTTTTATCGCTACGTTCTATTGTCTTTTGGCCGAAGTTATGATGAATGGCATCATTGAGATGCGGCGGTGGTAATGACAGGTGTAAACAGGATGAGGTGATGAAATAATTAACCCAGAAGAATTCACGTCATTCCATCGAGTGATGTCACCCGAAGCTCCGCAAAAAGATTCATTACAGACTCTTATTACTCTCTGCGTCCAATATTTTATTTTTATGAAGGCTATAAATTCCCGTTGATTCGTATATTAAAATATGGTTGGGAATTTACGTTTTAACTATTTAATTTACTTCTTCATTTCCTAGAATGACTGAATATATTTTATGATTATTACTTGAGCAATAAAAAAAATATATAAATAAAATAACTTTAAGACAACCTTAATATTTTACCAATTCCTTTGATTGTGTTTGAAAAATCAAGTTTAACGTTGGAGACGAGATTAAAATTGTAATGATATAAACATATTTTATAATTAATTATAATTATATAGGAGCTGATACATAAATAAAACACTTGTTACTTTACCCTAAATAAAAGCCCTAAAAGAAGAGTAGACGTACATTTAAGTGGAACAAATTATGTAATTTAATATATAAAAATTAATATTAGTTAGTTATTACTTAATAAGCTGCCATAGTGATCATCCGATTGTGATGAAGGCTTCATCCTAATGGTTTAGTTTTTTCTCAGAAAAGCGTAAATTCTTCTAGACTATTCCGATTTTTGCAGTAAAAAAACAAAATTATTCAAAAAGCTATAATATATATTATATATTTTTGTTTTATTCCTGATTTCTCAATAGAAAAACATTTATGAGAACATTCATGCAATTACATTAAAGGACTATCTGAAGATATAAAGAAATCATTTAAGGATTACGATGTGGATGAATACTCCCCAAGTCATAGACCCAATAATAAAATAAAAAACTATTATAGTATAATAAAGGACAAAATTGATACAAGAAATCAATCGGGATTAATATATAAAATTCCCTGTCTAAATTGTCCAGCTATATATATAGGTGAGACAAAGCAATTATTGGGTGACAGAATTTATCAACACAATAATGATTTGAAAAATAAAGAGAAGGATCCAAATAAAACAGCACTAGTCCAACATGCAACCAAAAACCAACATATTTTTGATTTTGAAAATACACTCATTTTACATAAAGAGAATAATACATACAAAAGGAAAATACTGGAATCCATTTACATATCTGAAAATATTGATTACACAGTAAACTTCAAAACAGATACGAGGAACTTAAATCAACATTATGCAGAGATATTAAGTAAGATTAACTTATAAATAATATGGGATAATTTATATATGGATAATTATGGTTAGCCTTGATAGGAATTTTGCTAATGTAATAAAGAGAAAAAGTGAAAAAAAATGTAATTATGATAAATAATTTTTTAAATGGTTGAACTGAGTAAAGGTAGGTTACAAGTAAGGTTGTAATAAAAGTGTATGATAGTGGTAAAATGAAAAATATTTTTGACTGTGAATTTTAATGGATATTTGACTTATTGGGTAATTAAACAAATGTGAGATATACTGATTAACAAAAAAATTAGTTTACCTAATGGTTTTAATGTTGTTCATAGATAAAAATGTTTTGACCTGGGCAGAATAGCCTGTATGAAGTGTTTGGAAAAATATTAAATAATATGTTTCATAGTGAATTAAGGTAAGGTAAATTATAAATAATAATGTTAAAATGGTTGTAGGATCACACATATAATGGAAACTTTTTGTAGCAGATTGTCCCTGAAGATGGCCGAATTGGCCGAAACGTTGGACGTGTAAAAACAATAAAAGTTTTGAGACTATAATTTGGATAATGTTTTGAATTATTTAGTAAAAAATTGCCAGTCTCAAGAAAGAATTGTATGATTATAAATTTATGAGCAAGTTTAAACGTTTTTGGTACGTAGCTAAGAAAGTATATAATTATTTTAGTATACCAATCGATTCTTTCGTTTTTCATATTTGGATAATGTTTTTTGTATGGCGATTAAATTCCCTGCAAAATAAGGTAGAAGAAATATTCATTGATTTCGGGTAATTATTAGCAAATATACAGCCTATGGAACTTTTGCCCATTTTACTTTAAAATATTTAGAATTTAGGTAGGTTATATTCCAATTTTATTTATTTTTTTATTATAAATTGAAAGCTGTACACCGTTGAAAGCTGAATGAACATTCATAATAAATAATTAATTAAAATAATAATTCAATATTGAATGAATGAACAACTTTTAAAACGTTTTATTTTATTCCTCCAGATCTAATTTGTTTAATTAGTTTAAGTTTGTGCCCTTTGGTCCATTTTATAGAGCCCTGAAACACTCCCAAGTTTGGTGTAGATTGGTCGAGTAGTGTTGATGTTATTTCTATTTTTATACCATACATTTTTATTATACAATGTTATTTACCGCTATAAACTATATAGATATAATAAGCAATTGATTCAGTCATTAATCCAATGTATAGATAACTAAATATATTAATTTACATCAAAATTTCAATTCTATGCAATTAATCTATCTACAATTGCAATGCATTGCCGGGTCAGCTAGTTATATGAGTCGCTCAGAAGCCAATGCAGTCAAGTCCATTTTTTATATTTTCTGATTTTTGTAAATTTTGATGAAATAAATATTATTCCTCTTAGCTATTAAAGGATTTTCTCGTTAATTCTTTTTTTCTAGGTCAGACAGCCCTTTTTTTATATAGCTTCTGAATATATTGTATAATAATTTCAGAAGCAATTATGAATAAGTCCATCTTTTATCAATATTTTTTTACATAAACTTTGAAATAAAAATTAAATTCTTCTTCTTCTTTCGATATTTTTTGGTAATACTGTAAAACAACAAATTCATAGTGCCTGTAACTGTTACATCTACAATTTATAATCGTTCGAGTTTTATGTACGTGCTTTATTTTAATTTAAAATATCTAAACTTTAGTTAAAACATAAAAATATTACATTGAAGTGTTTGTGAAAATTGTTTTGTTTTTAAAAACATTAAATAAGATTTCAAAAATTTATGATGTATTCACATTCATGTTCAGAGCAGAATCGAAATATAAAAACTGTTTTAAGTTTAATGAAATTGGTTCGGAGTGAAGATATAAAAGCTGAATCATTTTAGCTAAATTTTTATTAAGTGGACACTATTGTTGAGCAAATAATGACGCTGATTTTGCAGTAATAGAAGCTTAAGAAAAAAAATCATAGTAACTGGTATCATATAATACAAAACAATAAAACAAAGAACGCTTTCAGCGACAAGATTTCCTTTCCACAAACCCATTGGAAAATGCTATTACTAACAGTCAATTGGCTGGATAAAACTAGAGAGGTATTCTCTAAGCAACTCAACTCTAAGCAGTTGCTTTATTAAGTTCAAACATAATTTTGACGATGATACCTTTCAAGTAATTGATATAAAAAACAAAAACAAATAGGTAGGCCAAAAATTAAAAAAAATATAACTCGACCCAAAATTATATCCTAGTAGGAGAACAATTTCAAAAGAAACAAAAAAAATACATGATTTTTTTAAAGTATATACCTCCAATTAAACACGGGTTTTACATGACATTAAGATCAACGAAATGACTAGGAGGAGGAAGATGTTTGTTATGTTTAATAAACATAAAACTTATCATGCCAAATGTTATTGTTTTATTTTTACATAAATTTCTTATTTTTTCAGCTGCCAAAAGATATAAGGCCAAAAATTTGTATGACGCTGTTATTGATCCAATAAATACGTTTTTATTTACACATCCTGTATATATCTCGTTTTTTTGTAGAGCTTACACTTTGAAAAAAAGACTTTATGTACTTTTCTGATCAAATTAGTAAACCAAGAATTTAAAAAATTAATATATTACAAACATTGAGTTTCTCAATTTTTGTTTCCTGGACTTAACTGCATTGGTTTCTGAACGACTCATATATAAATAATTGACCGTACTTTATTTATCTAATTGGATATCACAAAATTAGTAGGAGGGAATTTTAAGGAAGTCCAATAATATTGCAGATTGGCGAAGTTTGTCGGGGGGTGCGGTCAGCAAAGAACAACATAAATAAACAAAACCATATTTATTTATTTTATGCCGACGTTTCGACCTGAATTTCAGGTCTTCATCAGGAGTTGTGGCGTAGATGGTAGGCCTGCAACTGAAAAAATTGCAACTGAAACTCAGGTCGAAACGCCGGCATAACATAAATAAATATGGTTTTGTTTATTTATGTTGTTCTTTGCTGACCGCACCCCCCGACAAACTTCTCCAATCATTAATCTACGGTCAACTATCTACGCCAACCAATGACGAATGATATGTAAGCAAGAGGGAAAAATGTTTTTGGAAGGTGGGATGCGATGGACTGTGGGGGCTGATTTACACATGTTAAAGATAACATATCTGGACACAATTGTTCTTAGGAACAACTATACAGTTTATAACAATAGCGTTTCTTAACTCGCAGCTGATGAAAAAAAAAAACTACTCGCACTACAAGACCTTCGTGTATGAGTGGAAGGAGGTTGTGGGCGGGCCCTGCTCACTTCTCCCTGGGTAGGAGAGAATAAACTACGCCAGCAAGACCTCAGGAGGAGAGCAAGATTTATTTTGTAGCAATAGCAGCAATGAGTTGTACCAACTGCTGCGAACATCCGTATTGCCTAATAGGCAGGGTAGGGTGATAAATAATAATAAATAACTCGCAGGTGCACGCACACAACCATTTTTCGAGGCTTGGTTTTTTCGACTCTGAGGACTCAAAAAGTGTATTTCCGGCGAAAACTCAAATTAAAAATTGTTTCCATCATCGCAAAGCTCCCCCTCATAATAAATTCGTTATATGGGTAAATAAAAGTAAAAAAGGTTATATTAATTTTTTTATAAAGTTTATAAATACCTTGACAGGTCTTTAAAATTATTGAGCACTGAGTCATAAATTTTATTTATCACTATTTTGTAAATCTACTCGTATCTAATAATTTTTTAGCATCAATTTTAAGTACCTCAAATATCCAAGCAATGTATATGAAGTAATAAATATAATCCCTACTTATAAATCTTTTATTTATATGCTCCTTTTATAATTTTAATAGAGTATGAAGAACTTGAGAAACGAGTTTCTTAAATGATTTTTAAACGAGTATAAAAAGCCGTTTTAGCTGTTGTAGATAGCCTGCCTTTGGAAGAGACACCCTTCTAAAGGAACTGCCCTTTTAGACCTTCCGCCCTTTGGTCCTGTGAAGGGCCACTGGTTGTGACCCCACACTAAAGGTTATAGTCAGGATTCCTAGGGCTCCATCCACTACTCATCTCAGGCTTGGTCCTTTATCGTCTGTTAACAATTAAAAAATATCAACTTAGAACTATCTCCCTAGTATTTTTTTTTAACAATAATCTGTTAGAATAAAATATTTAAGACACTTCTACTCCTATAAGCGTTAGTCATTGAAAGATTCGTTTACATAAGGGCTGTATCATGGTTCTTTATATTAGGAAATTCAAATTATGCCTGATGATGTTTTAGACATGAAAATGTAAATTTTAACGATGTACGTTTGCATTATAGTATTTTGAAATATGTCATTGTTGCTTAGAGACCGTTGTAGGCGAGCTAATTAAGGTATAATCCACTGTGGAAATGATAAGGTAACTGCTTATTAAGAAGCATAGATGTGGATTGCTGAGTGATGTAAAAAAAGGGACGAGGACTATAATTTGTGAGGACATATTTAGTACAGTTAAAAAGCAGAATAGAAATTAATTTCTGCTTAAATAGAAGGTAGAAAAAAAAGAGAAAATAATCCCTGAGTGGGGAGAGTGTTATCTAGAGGTGACCAACCTGTTCTAACCATGGTGAGGGGTCAAGCTTTCATTACGTGTAACCGCTACATAAATGAAAAAAGTCTACATCCCAGGCCGGATTTGAACCGGCGCGCCAAAGTTCCCAGGTGTCAAAGACCTGTCCGTGGCTAAGGAGGTTGAGGTGTATGTTTCAGATTACTGCAGCAGCGCCGGTTCGAATCCACCCTAGAGGTAGACTATTTTCATTTCGGTGGCTGTCCCAGGAAATAAAAAACTCCTCCCCCCCACCATGGTTAGAATATGTTGGTTACCTCTAGATAACACCCTCTCCCCATCGTATCTCAGAAATGATTAGGAAGGGGGTCATAAAAAAAAAAAAGTAGGAGGTAGGGTCGTTTGTACCTAAGGGAATTAAGCGACTTCAGCGGCGCTGGTTCGAATCCGGCCTGGGAGGTCGACTTTTATTTTTGTGGCAGTCTCACGAAAACAAAACTTGACTCTCCACGATGGTTAGAATAGGTTGGTTACCTCAAGATACCCCCAACACTTACGTCAGAAATGATTAGGAAGGTCAAAAAAAATAAATAAATAAAAGTAGAAGGTCTAATATATTTCATATAAAGATTAGTAAACGGAAAAGCTTACTATTGCCGTAACAACCATGGAAATACAAGAAAATAAATTTACTAATCAAATTTTTTTTGCATTTTTCATCAGTCTTCATAGCCTCTACGACTTTATATGTTAGATTATTTTTTTATTTTTCAAAGGTGTACTATAAATCTATATTTCTACTTTTGCTTTCGACCTGAGAAAATATTTTTCCTATAGTTAATTTTCAAATTCTTCCATAGCTGATATTTAATTTATGGGAGATAAACAACGAGGTACATTAGAGGAACAAATGCGTATAATACACTTAATCTGTTTCGACCATTTTCTGACTTACACTGCTTTATTTTTCCTCACTAGATATGATCTACCCGGAAATGTTATTCTGACATGGGGATTCAATAAAAAAATAACCGTTTAATTGGAGCAGTAGTTCTTGAAGAGCCTGATCCTTCGATCTGCCCAATTTGTAAGTAATTACCTAAGTTGTTAATTTTGATTGGTAAAGTTTTATATATTTGCCGCAATATAGTTGCTAATAGGCCCAGTAATAAATTACCTCCTACCCCACCAAAACCCATCAATCATCCCTACTCTAATTAGCCAATTTTCGTTATAAATGAAATGAGAATCTTAAATCAGAACTAATTTTTAAAAATGTCTTTAATTTGATGTGAATTGAGTTGAATTGTGGATATTTAAGATTAAAAAAAAAATCTAAATATAAAAATATTCACACTTGCCTGGAATTCTATATAGGAATTTCAATTCCTTTGTTTGTAAAAGATTTTCTGTTGATCTAGTTTCCAGTTTCCATACAACGGAAAGAGTAAATAAATATCAAATCAACCAATTTAATTTAACAACGTTGTCGACAAAATCTATTTCTTTTTTACTTCGTATCTACGTCTGCTCTATATTCGGAGGTCTGAAAACAGTTATTTATAATTTTTAGGTGTTCATTTATATACTAATGATTAAATCCGTAAAGAGCAAAAACAGAACACGATAATATACAAAATGTCTGTAATTATATATATATATATATATATATATATATATATATATATATATATGTTTATATTCCAGAATAATTTTTTCTGTTTCAGAAGTGCAACAATGGTTTAGATTAAGGTTACATCTAGAAAATTTATCATGTATGTATTCTCTAATAAATATTTTTTAGTAATCTATCAATAAACATTTTTTTTAATATCTTTATTGAAATTGACAACTGTATATTACATAATACATTTAGTAAATATGATCTTAGTTAAAATGGAGTGTTCCAGCGTGTAGAGCAACTACCCATTGGTAGCACTCTAATGACATTTTACATTAGCTGGTCTCGTGGCCATCTTCTTTTCCGGCACCTTGGAGGAAAGTCAGGAATAGAAGAGGAAGCAAGGTTAGAAACTAGGAGGTTTGAGTGGTTAGGAAGTTTATAATAGAAGGAGTGGTATCTGGTTCGGGCTAGATCAGTTACACAGGGAACATTAAGGTCTTTATGTATGATTTTATTTGTGACAAAGTAAGGAGCTTTGAGGATTTTACGATGGATTTTGGATTGTAAGGAATGGTACGAGAGGAATTCGAAGGTTTAGTGGAGCCCCAAAGCTCAATTCCATATGTCCAGATTGGCCTTATTACAGTCATGTAGATCATTATTTTGTAATGTGTTGGAAGTTTAGACCGTTTGTCTAGTAGTCTAATCGAAATCGACGTGCAGTTTCCTGTCCTTTCAGTCTTGTGTGAGGATTCCAGGTTAATCGTTTGTCCAGATGTAGTCCGAGGTAGCGGATCTGTTCGACAGGGGTAAGAGTAACATTATTAAATGAAACTGTAGGGCAGTCGGTAGGTTTACGACGAAGGGTAAAGGTGATTTGATGGGATTTGTTGGAATTTATCTTAATCCTCCAATTACGACACCATTCTTCGAGGGCTATCGTATGGGATTGGAGAGTTTGGGATACAATTTATGGGTTATTATTAGCTGCGATTACACATGTGTCATTGGCATTCGTGGTGAGGATAGTGTTAGGATTGGTTGGAATGTCAGCTGTATAGGCGGTATAGAGGATGGGACCAAGGATACTACCTTGAGGAACACCAGCGGACTGAGAATAGAGGGATGAATAGGAACCATTGTGGTTTACTAGGAATAATCTATCAAGGAGAAAGGAACGAATGATGAGAAAGTATGTAGGAGGTAGGACTTTACGGAGTTTGTAAAGCAGTCCCGGGCAATAAAAAAATAAAATCAATTTTCAACTTTAATTTAATCACCATAATAATAAAAATATTTTTAGTGCTATACATCCCAACACTTAAAAATCAGAAACTTCAACTTTTAACTTTTGAACTAAAATTGATAAACTCTATATTTAAAAAAATAAATTAAACTTGATTTTAAAGATTTTTTTTTGTTATTTCAATAATTTTCGTTTATATATATTTATCGTTATTATTTCAATATATTTATCGTTTATACTCTAAATTATAATTTTCTGAAATCTGTCTATAAATAATTAAATAAATTATCAAGTTAAGTTCCTTCGTAATAATAATAAAAATGAATCAGAAACAATTGACTTTTTACTTTTAAACTAATAGTGATAAACTGTTCATTTAAAATCCACCATGATTTTAATGAAAAAAAAAATTTCCAGAAATTTAAATTCTGCACTACTGCATACTGCATAACAGATCATAATCCAAAAACATGCAAGTCCAACATGTAAGAGGTCTTTATTCCAAGAGAATAAGAGTGAAGAATAAGAATGGAACCCCAATCAGGGTATTTCCTAAATGGGAGAAGTTATCAGGTAATTTCATCAGGATAATTACTATTAGCAAACAGTGCTTTATTATTAAAGCCCAGAAGCGGAGTACAATAGCTAAGGCCAAAAGGCCGGAGGACATAATGCATTTACTAATTAGTTTAGTGATGTTCTCTGCTTATAGGCAATATTACCTACCTAACATTTCCCCACTCACTAACAGCCTGCTATTTCCATCCCCTAGAAATATCTTTTATTTCTAAAAGAAACTATTTATCACATTTTCTTAGCTCTTCTCAAGAGCAATTTGAACAGACATTTCCTATCGAATAAAAATATACTTTTATTTAATACATTTATGATATTACTATGTTTCTTACCAGCTTTTGCCTTTGGGATGTCAGGGTAGTTACTGATGGTACTTATCCAAAATTATTTGTATTAATTCTAATTATTGAGCCTAAAACCCATTAGATCACTTTTCCACAATCAGAGCGTGTTTACTAGTCACCAATTAGATACCGTCATAAAATATTATTACCATTAAATACATAATGTAGTATGGAGTATTAGAGGGTGATATAAGCCTCAACGCTACATAAATGAACAAAGTATTTATTTACAATGTTAATGTACTCTTAAATAATATAATATAACAATCATAATTGAGGTAGATGGTCTTGCTATAAAACTTTACATTATAAATGAATACCTAGCTAGATGGGTTGAAAGCTGCAGGTGGTGATTGGTCCCATGGTATGGCGTGATGTCATATCTTCCTCCTATCTCACTCTCTCAGACAGCCATGTCTTCCTGAAGATCCGCTGGAAGTCCTTCTTCTTTAACTATCTAGCTTCAAGTCCTGACTTGCCAATTCTTCCAAATCGTCCTCGGATGGTCATCGAAAATAGGTGGTTTATGTGAAAAATTAGCCAAACAGCTATTAGGTTAGAGAATTTGTGGAATAGACAGGCCAATATAATAATAACTAAACCATCTACTTCTAGAATTAATTAGCTGCTAGGCATAAATAGAACGAACTCCGATTACTAATAGGAATTCTTTCAGGCCATTGCATACTTAAAAAAACATCTTAACATTTGTGGAATAGTTCGTCATGAAACTTTTCACTTATGTGGGCAGGCCCCGGAAACTGCTTCAATTTCAATTTCGTACAGTCTGCTGTGACTGGAACGCATTACTGTGGTGTAGTATTGTATTATAGGCTCTGATAGGATCCATACCAGACTTCCTCTATAGATTGGTTGTTCCTTTTAAATTTCATTAGTAAATCAAAAAGGTTCTACGTAGAGAAATAATGGGCATTATAAGAATTATTCCATTGGTCTTTCTTGCGGTCGAATATTGAAAAGGATTGATAGGTAACACTTGCCAGAAACGTTCCTCCAAATATTACCAGTAGCAGTACCTTAGGTTAGGTTACTTCCTGATACATATTAAATATTAATTTTGGACCGGTTTCGATAATAAAGGAAAAGCCGTTGTAAAATGTATCTTAGTCTTCATAAATGCTTGGTTTACTCATTTGAGTTTTCAGTCATTATTTATTTTTGTTGAGTAATCCTAGAGCGGTTTAGACGAGTGCTATATAGTACGGGCCAAATTACCTAAATCGAAGGGGCACAGGTACCAATGCACTCGGTTCGGTACGTTGTAGGTTCGATTTCCACCTGGGGCAGTTAACATTCATTTTTAGGCGGTCCTGAAGAATGAATCTTGACACTCCCACCTTGGTTAGTTAGTGGACACAACTCAGGTAGCCGCCAGGGGTTGGCAAAATGGAACCACTAGGCCCACTTGACAG
Organism: Halyomorpha halys; assembly: GCF_000696795.3. NCBI lineage: Eukaryota > Metazoa > Arthropoda > Insecta > Hemiptera > Pentatomidae > Halyomorpha > Halyomorpha halys. Next base: position 161,967 of record NW_027106661.1, read on the forward strand.
ACTTGTTTCCCCCCACCAAATACCAATACAGGTACCCAAATGGAAAAATACTCTTACTCATATTTTCAATTTATTAACTGTTTGTATTTTATTACTATTTACCAGGTGGTACTGAATTTTTATAGAACAAAATTAATCGAATTAATCGCCTACCTGAGTTGTGTCCACTAACTAAGCAAAGTGGACACAACTCAGGTAGGCGCCAGGGGTTGGCAAAAAGGACCACTAGGCCCACTTGCCAGACTTGTTTCCCCCCACCAAATACCAGTACAGGTACCCAAATCGAAAAATAGTCTTACTCATATTTTCAATTTATTAACTGAATTTAACAATTTCTTAACTATTTTATTACTATTTACCAGGTGGTACTGAATTTTTATAGAACAAAATTAATCGAATGATGTATTGTAAACATAAATAAGCCCACAACTGTAAAACGTAATTTTTAGGGAAGATCTTTATCCAAATTTTTTTCTAGTTCCAAAATGTAGTTATGTGACGGGCGATTATCCGCCTTAAGTAAGTATGAACTCAGTAAGTTTTTTAGGACCTAGACATAAAATTGCGTTTCGGTGTCAAATATGGTACGAATTTATTTTTTAAATTATTTGGAGATAATAATACTTTATTTATTTTGGGACGAGTTCCTTTTGAATAATATAGAGAAATCAATAGATGAGGGATGAGGAGCCTCAGAGATACTTAAACAAAAAATACAAAGAAATATAAACAGTCATTATAAAAAATAATTATAGGTTACTTTCTCACTTTCTCACAGTAGAACAATAAAAAAAAAGAATGAATAAATAAAAAAGAGAAAAGAAAACGATGTAAAAATAATTAAAAATGATATAATAGTTAACATACGTATTTACAATTATATTAATTTACAATTTTATGGGGTCTGAATGGATAAGAAATGATTGAACAGGCGGGATTTAAAGGTAGGGAGGACATTGGAGCGACGGATGTTGGAAGGGATGGAGTTCCATAAGAATGAGGCTCTGGTAATGAACGATCAATCGAAAGCAGCGGTTCGGTGGGCCCTTGTGTATAAATTTGAAGACCGGGAACGGGTATTGCGGGAACGTCAAATAGAGGATTGAAAGAGCTCGAAGATGTATGAAGGATGGCTGGATTGGATGACTTAGTAGATGAAGGATGCCAGGAAATACGACGGTAGGAAGGATAAAGCTACTTTAACTCTGCATAAAAACGGGAAACAGAGGCGTCCCCAGGGATCCCGAAAATGAATCGTACACGGCAATTTATCAAACGTTTTAATTTCGCCTCGAGATCCCCAGAGACTCTCCCATATACTGTACCGCAATAGTCAAAATGAGAAAATATTAGCGAAGTGACTAGGAGCCTACGAGTTTCAAATGGAAATAGGTGGCGGAGGTAATTTAAACGTTTTAAAGTTGAAGGCGGGAGATATTGGATACATGGCTTTTCCAGGAAAATGTTTGATCAAAGGTTATTCCCAGGTTTTTGATGGTGGGGTAAAATTTGATGGGACTATCATGTAGGAACAGTTTTAAGGAGATGATTGGAGCCTATTAAGATTGCCTTCGTCTTCTTCACATTTAGCTTAAACTTGTTAGCTCTCGCCCATTCACAAATCCCATCCAAATCTTCTTGAAGTTTCTCTGTGGCTGGTAATAAGTCAGAAGGCGGGAAGGACAGGCATATTTGAAAATCATCTGCATAGATGTGGTATTGGGAGTGATGGATCTGGAGGGGAAGGTCATTAATGTAAATAGCAAACAAAGTAGGAGATAAATAGGAGCCTTGAGGAACACCACAGGGAAGTGAGGATCTTAGATTGAGGTTGACCTGGGACGACTACATACTGTGACCGATTTGAGAGAAAGGATTTGAACCAGCACAGAGCACTGTTGGATAGAGGAAGATTACACAATTTAGTAAAGAGGGTGTTATGGTCAACAGTGTCAAACGCTTTGGAAAAGTCTAGAATGCTGAGGATAGGGAGGTTTTGGTGTTCAATGGAGTTTCGGAGCTCATTGGTTATTTTCATTGGTTATTAAGGAGAGCGTATGGCGTTGAATAGCCAGATCGAAAGCCAGATTGGAAAAGGTTGATAAGGGAACGTTCATCTAGGAAGTTGGAGAGTTGATTTTGGACAGTGCGTTCTAACGGCTTGGAAAGGTTAGACGGAAGAGAAATAGGACGGAAGCCTTGCAGTGAGCTAGGGTTGGAAATTTTCTTCTAAGTTCGGACAAACGCAGTTTTTCAGAAAGATGGGAATATGGAGTTTTGTAATGAGAAGTTGTAGATGTGGTAAAGAACGTGAATTATGACAGGGAGGCTGGATTTTATTAGTTTTACTGGAATACTATCAGGGCCATAATCATTAGTGTGGGATTTTAGGACAGTGGAAAGTAATTCATCGTAGGACGGATGTGAGAAAAAGAAGTCTTCAGGAATGCAATTGTGATGTTGAATATCGGAAAAAGAGGAATTATGAGGATTCCGGAGGATCTTGAAAGACGTGTAATCGGGTAAACGGGTTCGACGGTATTTGCGCCTCGTTGCATCTGTGCTAACTGTACTAGTTATTTATAGATTGGGTTTTATTCATCCGACTCCTATATAATACTGAATATCATAAAGAAAAGCGGTCCCATATTTATTAAAGTTTTTAATAAAATACTGGTAAATGTCTTTCAGACATCTTTTTCAATCAATCCGTTTCAAAAGTGGTTCTAGAATTGTCCTTAAAGAGTTGTGTACCTGATTCCCTCAAATGAGGCAGAACAGAACGCTAGTACATGTTTACGGGAATAATAGACGAAACAGAACCATTGGACCAGTTGGTGCGGTCCGGGGCTGACAATTGACGAGGTCAGTCCCAGACATCAACGGTCAGTTAATTAACCATCAGCTAAACCACGATCGATACTTCCTCTCCTGCTCGGCTATGTGGCGGTCGATGGCGGAGTTGTATTGTATCCACGTTGTACAGTCGTTGAAAAAGCTAGGTGAGCAACAGAAACAGTTTTCATACTATCTGAATCTAATTAAATTTTCTGCAAGATAATTTTATACAATATCACCATTTATGTAGAGGGTGGCATTCAAGATGTCTATTTCAAAATAAAATTGTTACTTCTATAACCTAAATAAAGCACGTTTGGATATTGAGGTGAAATTAGTCTTGTATTGTCTTGTAAACTATTGACATAACAACCATGGAAATGGGAAATTTCTTAGTTATTAAATTCTTTAATTTTTTATCTGTATCTATTATTGCTAACAATGAGATATAGTAATTTGTTGTAATGTGGAAGGCAGAATGTTTCTTGCGTTTCTTCGACTAAAATGGCTGTCTTGATGATAAAGCCCCAATCAAGGAATTCCTTAATTATGATTATGACGATTCTTGCCGGAATTGAATACTAAAATAACTTTGTTCTTAATGTTTTTTCGATGTTTTAAATCATTTAGACCCAAATCGATGGAAACAATAATTTTTTTTTTTGGATCAAAAAGTAACCCTTATGAGCTCCTCTAATAATCTAATGTACTATTCAAATTTATATTTGAATTCGAATAAATTCATAAGCAAATATATATTAAAATTGCAAAATTATATATGTTATGAGGGGTTAACCTGGTACTCAGACCCTCAGTATAAGAAATATTTTACCGACTATCAGCGTAAGATTCGAACGTTGCTATAAATTATTATCTCTTGCGAATTGTAGGAACATTATTCACTCTCACCCGGGTTGCAATATCCAAAATGAAATCATCCCAGGGTCCATTAACCATGAGGATATACGACGGAACAATATCTATTTCGGTAAAGACCTGCGCGTGATTCCAATACACACTGTACAACAATAAATAATTCTTAGAATATATTCGGAAAAAGAGAATATTGCCTTGTAGTTTACGACCACGTCCCTTGGTGAACTATTCTTCTTCATAACAGAGTTTTACGTTGGGGGCAGAGAGAAATGGCCGGGCCTTTTTAGTAGATGCTTTTACAGCGACAATCGATGTACAACAATCTCCTCCCCGAGTTGTTATCCTCTTGGCAACTTTCTTTTGTGCCCCATTCATCGATTTATGTAGACAAAAGGTTTCATAATCGTTATTTTGCGGAGCTGCTCCTCATTATAATCCTTGAATATGCTTTTATTTTCCAACCGCTAAATTTATAACAAAAAATTAAAAAAAAGAAAACTTCATGAATGGATGATGGATTTTGATGAAAGGAAATTGTAAATAAAAATGTAGGATAGTACTCAGATATATTCATATTTGTGTGCTTAATATATATAACTTATAAGAAAAAAAGGAATAACAATGACACGCTTGGACTGCTGTAAAAGACTGGCTTTATTGGGTTTGGTACATATATATAAAGATCATGGGATCTCCTAATGCCCCGATTTTAGCAAATATTTATTTGGAAGATTTATTAGATAAAGTGAGTGATTCCCAAAATCCCATTTCATATACCATTTATACATAAATTTATTGAAGTTATAATAATCGTGATACTAACCAATAATAACGAAATAGTTTTAAGTGAATTCAACAACTGTTGTTCGAGATTAAATTTTACCATAAATTATAAAACAAAATAATATTTTTAGATTTAATTTTAATTGGGAACTCAAAAGGGGAAAAAAAATTGTCGCAAATACACATCCATTTTGGAAGATGTATACATTATACCATTCAATGTCCAAAAAGATATAAAATCAATGGCAACACAAATATAGTCTTATTTCAATAACAAAAAAAAACATTGTATAGTAAATTGAGTATTTATTACGGAACTCTGGAAAATAGATATATGATATTCATTACAGTGTAATAGAGAGAATAAAATAAACACGATACAGAATAAAACAAAAACAAAGTTGATATTATTTATTATTATTGACAAAGTAATAAAACTGAAATTTTAAAAAGTAATATAGTTATAAAAAAATAACACTGTGTTTATATTTAGTTATAATGAAAAAAAATAAGAAAAAAACATAAATCGTTGCTGATTACTTAATGTTACTATTTATACTATATCTAATAAGACTGATTAGTATGTTGTGTATTGTAGAAACCCAATAAATTTGGGTTGAATTGCTTGTTGTTAAATAGTGCATTTCTCTCTGCTATTAATTACTATACTACTACTACTACTAATAATAATAATAATTAGGAGTGAAAGCGGTTAGCTATTGGGTGTGCTAAAAAAAACATACAAAAAGATAAAATGGATATATTGTAGTAGTACCTTTACCGGAAAATGGGGTATAAAACGAAACGTTGGAACAAGAAATATATAAATATAATGAATGTTTAATAATCATTAAGTACTA
>NW_027106661.1:173123-177080 GCF_000696795.3 Halyomorpha halys
ATTATATTATTCTTTGATTATATTTAATTTTAGAATTATATTTAATGTTATTTCTTCACATAACCATCCTCTAGTGTGTACAACTAGTCGCTCTATTCTTCGTTAGAATTATTCTAATCAGTGCTTAACTACGTAAATGATTTAATATTCTTTGAGGAACACTAAAAGTTTCATGCATTTGGAAGTTACATTTAAAATTAAATACAGAAAGTTTGATTGATACTTAGTAACGTCTGGTACTCTTCTAATATCACCTCCGATGAGGATTGTCTTATATTATACTTTTTTTTTAAATCTGCGTACGTAGTTGAACGATTTTACTCTAGTGTAGAAGCAATTTGTTTTTATATTTTTAAGGTTAAATTTATTACCTTAGCCTCCATTACCAGTCATGCGGCGAAAGGGATGCGCTGGGATCTTATGAGCTCTGGTCTTACCCCACACACGTGGTGGATAGAGTGGGCTCAGGGATCCTCAGATCGACTGTGTAAATATAGTATAAAGGAATGTAAATATGACTAGAGATTCTTTTATTTTATTTATTTATTTTCTCATGTACATAATTTGATTATGTTCATTTTCATTATTCTTCTGTTTGTTTATATTTTAAGAGAGATTTTATTTATTTTTCATTCTTATTTTATTTTATTTTAGTAAGAATGTGATCATTGATCACTATTACTTATTGCCCACAACGGTGTGGCAGATTGTAATATCTATCAATAAATAATGTTCGAATATAAAAAAAAAAAAATTATTACTTAAGACAATGTTTACTAAGGATTAATATTTTTTTTCAAATTTATTGCCTTTTAATTTTTACAATAAACAAAATTTCTTGTTTAAAAACATGAATGTATATATATTACTGATATATATATATGATATGAAATAATAAATTAGTATTTTATCTAGAAACGCTTAGAATGAAAAAAAAAAAAAGAAGCAGAAATAATAAAAGAAAGAAGAATCAATATCGTGAGGGAGCATGAGGGAAAAAAAAAAGGTTTTAGAAACTATGAAGTAAATTACAAAACGTTACAAAGGTAATTGTTTTTGTTAAAAAAGAAAGTTTTCCGGATTTCAACCACAACTCTCAACAACAAAACTTTAGTACTTTGTTTCTTTGGAGTTATAAAGCCCATCAGATGCTTCGTGTATTTCGCCCATCTCTCAGATTGTAAAATATATTAGAAAACATTTTATCAAGCATTTTTTGTACAAGAAAAAATTTTTAATCATAATTCTTGATGAAACAAATAATAAATGATTAATAAAATGAGTGGACATTTCACTCTATTACTTATAATTAGAGATCGGGTTTTCGTTAATTTGAAATGTATCATCCGAATGCTTAAAACTTTTAGTATTTGTCAAAGCACATTAAAAGATTTACGTAGTTAAATGCTGATTAGAATAATTCTAGCGAAGAATAGAGCGACCAGAGTTGTACAAACTAGAGGGTAGTAATTGTCTAAAGAAATAATATTAAATATAAATTATATATAATCTTTACACTTTCTTCAGACTGGTTATTATTGTTTTTCCAATTTTAGTCTCAAAACAATTTATATTTCTTTATTAGTCAGACGTTTCGGGCATTCTCAAGGACAATCTATCACAAACAGATTTTATTATACATATGGTTTTTAACAATTGCAGTATTGTCTCCAAAATTATTTTAGAAATTCGCTCTATTAAAAAATGTCATCATAAAGTTTAGAATGATTTTTATTACAATTTATGCTTGTATGCATTTGTTTTATGCCGTAGCTTTGGCCCAAAATAGTTATACTTCGTTTAGTTACAAGTTCATTGCCTACAGAAACCGTATTAGTACAGGAGTCCCATACTTAAAATCCCCTCCCACCTACGCATGTAGAACATACACCTGCAAATAATTTTTAAAATTAGTTCCAATCACAATTAAAACGAAAAGGCATTTCTGGTGGTTCTAAGAGTCTTACGCATCAGCAAATTAAGTTTAAAAAGAAATGCATTAGGTCTTTTTTAAAAATCTTTCACCTAAAACTCCTAAACGATGCATCCGAAGAAGTTATAAAATGAAACAGCAGATTCTGCGTCGAATGATAGTATAATTATAAATTCGGTCAAATGGAAATGTCATAAACCGTAAAACAATTACAAACAATAATAATAATAATCATAATAAAAACTTAGCGAACCCGAAGGTTCGATACCGCTACCACCAATTGTTCTCCACTTACATCTTTCCAGTGACGCATTTTCAAACCCAAATCTACTAAATCAGTCCTAACGCAATCCTCCCATCTAAGTATCGGTCTAACCCTCAGACCGAAACCGTTGTTTCAGTGTTTATTAATATTTCAGGGAACCATTCGTTACTAATTCCCACGACGTTACATAATACTATAACTTGAATTATATTTACCGGGTTCAGTTAAAATTAAACACTAATTAAATGATAAGTTCAGCGATGTGAAGCCTTTTATGTTATTCCGTCAATGCAACCTTTTTCGGTCGGAATATTTTACATAATACTTCATTTTCAAAAACCTTACAGCGCTGTTTCCTTAGTGTAAGAGGTCACGTTTCGCATCTATAAAAGTAGAAAGGTTGTAATAGTTTTGCGACTTCTAACTTGCAAGTTTCTGGACAGAAGGCGCGAGTTAAGCAATTTCGAAATTAAAAATTAACTAGCATTTTCTGCCTTTAACTTCGTTTGAATGAGTTTTTCGAGGATTTTTCCCATGATCGTTAATATAGAGATAGGGTGATAGGATGATGGGTATTCGCATGGGTATGGGGGTTTGGGGATCATTTTAACAATAAATAATTTCCAGGGGTCAGGAAAATATGTGTAACGGAGTATGGCGTTATATATTATAAATATAAATTACAAATTATATGAATGTATGATTTAATTATAATACATGACAAAGAAATGCAGACGCATTTCTGGCGGTCCTAAAAATGTTATTAAGGAACTAATTATATTAATAAAGTAATGAATTATAAATTTTAGGTCTTCGCCCCTCCAATTTTCGGTAATTTTTTTAGGTCTTAATTCTTTTTTTTTCCTATAAATCAAAAACAGTGGGTCCTAATGGAAAATATAGGATTGGCAAATAAGCCCTTTCGGTTTTTTGGGTGAAAGAAAACTAAGTATATATTGTACACAATATTTATTATGTAATGTCCATTATTTTCGATTACCTTACCCAATCTCTCCAATAGCTGAATAATCCCATGATCATACAATGTCTGTGGTTTATTAGCGAAAAAGTGATCAAGGTGCTCCCAGACACCCTGTTCATTTTCAAACCGTTTTCCACTTAGGTAATTTTGTAGAGACCGGAATAAGTGATAGTCACTGGGAGCAAAGTCCGGTGAATAGGGAGGGTGGGGCAAAAGTGGTTCCAGATGGTTCGTTGCAGGGTCTCCAAGATTTTTTTCGCACCACATTATCGTAGACAATCCACTTTTCATTCCCTGTCACAAGTCTTTTAAGAAATGGATCGTTTTCCTGACGTTTCCGCAGTGAATCGCAATTGGAATTGCGGGTTGCCAAGTTGACTTCGGTCAGAGAGTGGGGGACCCAAACACCAAGCCTAGAAATGTAGCCGAGCTTCCGCAAATGATTTTCTACGCTTGTATGTTATACATCTAGCACCTCTGCAATGTCTCGCAATGATTGGGATGGATTTCGATCGACTATCACTTTAACATCAATGGTTCAGTTTCTTGTAGGCAACCAGGGCCCTGTATCATAATAAAGTACAAACTAATACTATTAGTCTTGTCGATTTAACTAATACAATTACACTGATTTGTACAATTGTAACTTTTACTTTAGTACTTTTTTAACTCTTGTAATATCACTAATAGTCCTCCCTATTATGAAAAAAAGTAAGTAAAAAATGTAGATGGTAATAGGGGAGAAAATAACAATATTGATAACAGCAAAATTGTGAG
>NW_027106661.1:178200-181063 GCF_000696795.3 Halyomorpha halys
TATATGATATATTAATGTTGTTATAAGCACATGTTTATGGTTTTGTTGAATTTGTTTTTTAGCAGCCTGAAGATGGGGGAAATCTCCCGAAACGTTGCTGTATGATATGAAATAAACTATTATAGTTTAATAAGGAAGAAATTGTGTCATTCACTAAATCCATTTTAATAATAATAATAATAATCATAATAAAAACTTAGCGAACCCGAAGGTTCGATACCGCTACCACCAATTGTTCTCCACTTACATCTTTCCAGTGACGCAAGTATTAGTGTAATTAACACGTTGTTTTGATTCTTGTACTATGAACCAATATTATTAGCTTTCATTATGAAACAGGGCCCAGGACACGGTGCGTCGCTTATGTCAGAATTCCCTGCTCGAAACTTTGCAATCCAATTTTGGCAGGTGCGCTCTGTAAAGGCATTATCCCCATAGACACCGCATATTTGTTTCTGTGTCTCTGCAGCTAGCTTCCCTTTTTTGAAGTAATAAAGCAAAATATGGCTTTAATGCACCATATTTATATACTTCTCAGCTGGATCACAAACAGATTACTGACCTAATCTTAACAAGTGTCAACAGACATAATTGTTTACATGTTACAAATAAGATAAACGACCCTCTTTTGGGATTAATTGCATCAGAAAAATGTGACGTATTATAAACAAAACATGAATACTAAAACCGAAAGGACTTATATTTAACCTATCCAAACCTTATATTTAATAAAACAAATTAAAGTCGGATATCACTACATTGGCAGAAGTACTTTTTCATATTTTAAATTTGCAGTAACTTCATTTGAATTTAAACCAATGGTAGTTAAAAGTATTCGGTTGAAAGAAAGTATGCATCACTTTAAGTATGAGTTCATTGACTTTCAAAGGACAATGAACACTTGGAATGCCAATTTTTATGGCAAAAGCAATTCTCTATTTTATGTGTAGGTTGTAAAAAAGGAAAGGGTGGTCAGATAATAATTTATTTTATATAAAGTTGCATCCGAGTTTTATTTCTTTTTAATATACATATATTTAATCATGAATAAATATTTCCTTATAATTGGGAACTCATATCCTGTCATTCAGTGCAGATGCTGTTGGTGAGCTGACAACACAATACAATTCAATATTGCGCTTTGGTGACAATGAAATCCAACGTTTGATCCTTTATTCCTTTTGTCAAAGCGCAGGGAAATTGGAATTTTTCACAGTGCATACCTCTCTGATGTAACCGTATTAATGTACGTTCAATACAAAGCGAATGAATCTTTTTGCAACATAGTAATTGAAGTATAAATAATTTAAATTTTCGGGATAACGAGTAATTTTATTTATGAATGTGAAAAATCTTTACAAGCCAGATTATGTTTTTTTAATTATTAATGCTTAAAGATTTTTTAAAATTAATTAGGGTGCTTCGCAAATTTCTCATTCACTCAACCCTTATGTCACGCCGTTTTTAGGTCCTTCTTAAATATTGCTCTATTTAACTATCTTAAAGTTCCCTCTTTCTGTTTTAAACATAAAAAAATTGATATAAGACCGTTTAGATCTTAGATGTCATTCCTAACTTAGGGTTTATCTAGGTGGGAATAGTAATTATAAATTACGTCCCTGGCAAAAATACAATAGTTTAATAAAAGATAATGCAGTTGTAATGCATCTTTCTCTTTTAGTTATTCACAAAATTCTCAAGTATTTTGTATTTATCTATTATTTATAATGGCTAACAATAAGAACTGTTTATTTTTTTTCAATCAAAGGTATTTTAGATGCAGATTAAAAAAAAAATGGTCATTTAAGCCCTTTCAAAGTGAAAATGACCTAGAAAATATTAAAGATCATTTAATTTTACTGTGACACGCGGAGATTTATTAAAATTGTTTGAGACGTTTTCGTGAAAATGGATTCTATAAAGTGGTACTTCTGGCTTGTCGCTTTTATTGAAAAAGTTGCTGACACGTCCCAGGCATGTATACGCCATAATAATAACTACATATATAATCTTTACACTTTCTTGAGGATGGTTATTATTGTTTAAATAAAATAAATTTTATCCAATTTAGTTTAAAAACAATTTATACTTCTTTATAAGTCCGACGTTTCGGCCAATTCCACCATTCTCAAAGACCATATTAATACAATTTTTCGACCCACATTAATTTTTAAAAAACATTTTGCCGGCTATTCTACCCAGGTCATTTAATTTCAGTCCACGATTACCCTATTTTGTCAATTCATCATATTAAATTAACAATTAACTGTAATTAAAAATTTTAATTGTTAATTTAATATGAAGAATTGACAAAATATGGTAATTTTGGACTGAAATTAATGACCTGGGCAGAATAGCCTGCCTAACGTTTTTGATAATTGATGTGGTTCTAAAACTGTATTAAGATTGTTCTTGAGGATGGCCGAAACGTCGGACTTATAAAAGAATAATAAATTGTTTTGACTAAAATTGGATATAAATTATTTTATTTAAACAATAATAATTACGTTCTTTATTTATTTTGGAACAAGTCCCTTTTGAAGCACAAAACAAGCACCAAAAAGGCTTTAGAACCTTGTAGTAAAATTCAAAGGTTAAAATAAAAATAAAAAAATGAAAATAATGAGACAGTAAAAAATCATAAAAGTATAAAATAGAAAAAAAAAAAAATGAGACAGTAATAATTGGCAAAATAATAAATAATAAATAAAGTAAATAGATAAAAAGGAAACCAATACGTAATTTTAGTTTGTACTATTTTTCTTTTTTGGGTAAGACCTACTACCACACATACACGCACACGTGTATGCGCACTGACCATTTTGCGAAACTTGGACATATATATGTCCAAGTTATATATATA